>NC_091283.1:33897261-34197261 GCF_032444005.1 Ranitomeya imitator
AAAAGTTTCCCATCTCCCCAATATGTAGTAGGTGTAATAATGATAATATTAGCAAATACCTCCAATTAGGAATGTAGTATAGTTTTTCTGATTCGCTTTTGTCTCTTTCCTCATGTTCAGGCATTGCAGGACCTTAGTTATCCATGGTTACAACCATTAGCAACTAGTTAACTGTCACTTTATCAGTGGATGTAACCATGGATACCTAAGGTCCAGCAATGCCCCGCACATGAGCAAAGAGACAGCAAATTAGAAAAACTATACTACATTTCTAATTGTTGGTATTTGCTAATATTATTATTATTAAACCTACTACATAGTGGGATAGGATCTTGGAGATGGGAATACTCCTTTAAAGCGTCCTGCGATTCAGAATGCAAATGTTGGGTATGTGTATGATGACATACTATGTGGGAGCTATATGGCAGGAATACATGGACTATTTAGATCTACATATAACACATATTTGCCTCCTAAAACTTTCTAACATTTTTTTATATATTTATATCTATTTTGAAATAACTAATTTTCTATTTTATTTCTTTTTTGATGGACTCAGATACAACCGGTAAGTATATTTTACCTTACTATTACTCCCATTCCTCTTTTATTGACACTGGGGTTGAACAAATCTCAGTAGTCAAGTAGCCCATGTGCCTAGAGGTGCAACCTGCTCCAAAAATCTATATGGTACTTTACAGCCATTTGTTCACCCTGTCACCAACCTATACCTTGGTGCTGTACATAAACATTAATCACTCATTAGCTATATCATTGCCTTTTTGCACTCAGCATACAGACATTTAACGCTTTCATTTATGTTATCCATAGCAGCAGCTACAACAACTACAACAGCAGCTACAACAACTACAACAGCAGCTACAACAACTACAACAGCAGCTACAACAGCAACTACAACAGCAGCATGTAAGTATTTAAGCCTGTACCTCTGCAGCCACCATATCATTTTGTCAGAGCGTAGATATTTATCCCATTATTACACTTCCTAACGTTATTAGAATTAATATTGATCTTCCTACGCTTCGGGTATCATGCGGCAGTATTATCTCTCTACTGTTTGGCAGTATTATGTTGAAAATGTGCCAGGAGGGCAGGGCTTTATTTTTTACAAAAACATCCATGCGTTGTGATTATCTGTTGTAACTTTTCATCTCTTCTTTCCGCAGCAACTATTACTCCTGCAGAAATCGCCATCATTGTCTTGGCGGCGCTTATTCTATTTTTCCTTCTTTTGATGACTTGCATGGTAAGTAAATATGTCATACTTGTATTTTAATGTGAGTTATTATTATTATTTATTATTATAGCGCCATTTATTCCATGGTGCTTTGCATGTGAGGAGGGGTATACATAATAAAAACAAGTACAATAATCTTAAACAATACAAGTCATAACTGGTACAGGAGGAGAGAGGACCCTGTCCACGAGGGCTCACAATCTACAAGGGATGGGTGAGGATACAGTGGGTGAGGGTAGAGCTGGTCGTGCAGCGGTTTGGTCGATCGGTGGTTACTGCAGATTGTAGGCTTGTTGGAAGAGGTGGGTCTTCAGGTTCTTTTTGAAGGTTTCGATGGTAGGTGAGAGTCTGATATGTTGTGTTAGAGGGTTCCAGAGTAGGGGTGATACGCGAGAGAAATCTTGTATACGATTGTGGGAAGAGGAGATAAGAGGGGAGTAGAGAAGGAGATCTTGTGAGGATCGGAAGTTGCATGCAGGAAAGTACCGGGAGACGAAGTCACAGATGTATGGAGGAGACAGTTTGCGGATGGCTTTGAACGTCATAGTTAGGCTTTTGTACTGGAGTCTCTGGGTAATGGGGAGCCAGTGAAGGGATTGATAGAGGGGAGAGGCCAGGGAATAGCGGGGGGACAGGTGGATTAGTCGGGCAGCTGAGTTTAGAATAGATTGGAGGGGTGCGAGAGTGTTAGAGGGGAGGCCACAGAGCAGGAGGTGGCAGTAGTCAAGGCGAGTGAGTTGAAAATAACCTAGATTTGTCACAAGAGCATCAGTAGTATAAGGGCATGTGGAGGACCTCACTATGGACCACCCTGGAGAGCTACTGCAAAGGCTTAAATAGAAGGAGCAACCTGGACTTGGTGCCTAAGGGGATCCAGTCTAATAAATGGCACTTGGTCAGGTTTAGGTTTAATTACCGTTTTTTTAATTGAAGTCCAGAAGTTTTGAGATTCATCTCTGGACATAACACAACCATAAGCTATAGCTGGCAACCAGAGGGTTCTCATTTCGGTGTTAAAATAGACTAAATACTAATGCAGAGAAAGGGACTATAGGTATCCCAGGGTTGTAGACATTGAGATCACAACTGCAGCCCAGCTTAATCATTGAACCTGTGTATCACAATTATGAGTGATATATGAAAATCGGTGCACTATAGACCGAAAGCTTCATGTTACACCTTACCCATTTAAGGATTTTTGCTTTAATAGAGTGAAGCCCCCTTTCAAATACCATAAGAGGTGGGATCAACTGCAAAGAGCGTCTCCTTATATTTGTGGAGGACCTAGAGATTTCAGGAACCCATTGATTAAAAAAAAAGTGCAGTGCTTCATTTCCCCTGTGGTGGCGCTGTATCGAAAGTGTACACTTAATACCAAGTAGTGAAGCTGATTATCAGTGGTCTAAGCTTATCATAATGGGACCTTTCTAGAAAATTAGTACAATCCTAGGGAGGAAAACTCCTTATACAGGGACTGTCACATTAATGACAGTTACATATAACATGGCGCCCTACGAAGTCTAAAAATACCTATATAATACATGGTCCTGATAAGTCCTCCAGGGCGTCAGTTACATTTATCAGTGACTCTTTACCTTGGGAAATACAAAGGGTTCTTGGGTGAGGATGTGTCCCCCATGTCATCTGTATACTCTAATAAAGTATAGTGAATGAGGTTTTACTGAGAGGTCAACATGGACACACAACAACACTGTACTTAGTAATTACTATAGTTCACTCCATCAACACTCCAAAAGCCGAATGATCTAACAATGTTTTTTTTTTTCAGTACTTAATTTTTCAACGCAGAAATTAGTTGAAGACTCTTGTACCAGAGAACCCTCATGAAGAACCCAAACCTTGTACAGTGCATCATGAATATGTGTATATTATATCATATGTCTCGGCAATATGGGCATCAATGGAGGTGCCGTGTCCCAGGTGCCAGATTTGTAGAACTGAATCATCTCTAACCATGAAGATTCATGTTGAAGTCTTGCCATATTGGTTCTGGAGATGTTGAGTTGGCACTGACGTTATGAAGGGGTCTGGTCATCCACAGACCTTTGATTTGTATTTATTTCTTGTAATTTAACATGATCTCATAATAAATTATCTAAAACACTTTGATGTGGTGTTTGTTTCTGAAGGTAATCCCCACCGCTGTCACCAATTTTGTCAAGAGATACAGCAGGGAAAATGAGGCAGATCTCAATGCCAATAATTTGTCAAGGAACAAACAAGTCCAATTCCATAGCATGGAATATATTGCATGGAATATATATATATATATATATATATATATATACACACTGTTCAAAATAATAAAGGGAGCACTAAAATCCCACATCTTAAATATCACTGAAGGAAATGATGCTCAGTAGTGTGTGTGGCCTCCACGTGGCTGCATGATCTCCCTAAAATGCCTGAGCATGCTACTGATGAGGCGGCGGATGGTCCCCTGAGGGATCTCCTCCCAGACCTGGAATAAAGCATCCGCCAACGCCTGGATAGTCTGTGGTGCAGCGTGACGTTGATGGATGATGCGAGACATGATGTCCCAGATGTGTTCAATCAGATTCATGTCTGGGGAACGGGCGGGCCAGTCCATAGCTTCAATGCCTTCATCTTGCAGGAACTGCTGACACACTCCAGCCACGTGAGGTCTGGCATTGTCCTGCATTAGGAGGAACCCAGGGCCAACCGCACCAGCATATGGTCTCACAAGGGGTCTGAGGGTCTCATCTCGGTACCTAATGGCAGTCAGGCTACCTCTGGCGAGCACATGGAGGGCTGTGCGGCCCTCCAAAGAAATGCCACCCCACACCATTACTGACCCACTGCTAATCCGGTCATGCTGAAGGATGTTGCAGGCAGCAGATCGCTCTCCACAGCGTCTCTAGACTCTGTCACATCTGTCACATGTGCTCAGTGTGAACCTGCTTTCACCTGTGAAGAGCACAGGGTGCCAGTGGTGAAGTTGCCAATCCTGGTGATCTGTGGCAAATGGCAATCATCCTGCAATGTGTTGGGCTGTGATCGGTAACACAAGAATTTTTCTTAAAATTGGAAAAAGTCTGTAACATTCGTTAAAAGAGAGAATAAAAGCCGGCCATTCATGTGCCCCGTACAGTAAAATCAGTAAGAAAGGATTGACAATACATCCAGGTACAAATGAGATCTGTTGGATTCCTGTAACAGCTGACCAATCTCCCATAGTGGTGCAAGTAGGAGTCTGAGAGTTCACAGTCAGATCTTAGTGCTGTGAAATAGGTCTACCCGACAAGTAAGTGGAGCAAAGGCCTGGATGATGTTATGCTGTGTACTCGGCACCACCTGGTGCTTGGGGTAAGCTGGAAAACTCTTGTAAAGGTATTCCACTTACCAATTCAGATAATCAACATTGGGACATTTAAGCCTTGCCCCATGATTGCCCACTAAATGCCAAGAACAGCGTTTCAAAGAGCCTAGAGATTTGCACAAATTCAATGTGTAATGTAAACATTGTCTTTTTGTCTTGATTGACAGCACCAACGTTGTTCGATATAACTTGGGGACAGTTCAGTGGGGGACAAATGCATGGTAAGGATCAATTCAAGCTAGTTTTCTTCATTTGAGGCAGGCAATCATAGTAGTTACAGTCTATCAATGAGGACAAAAGCATAACAGCATGGGAACAATACTAGTTGGTTACACTTTAATATTGAGTCATTGAGCTTGGCAGTTTCACGATAACAGAAACAATCTAGGCTTGACGGTTACACTTCAGGACTGGAGTATACAGCTTGGTAGCTGCACACCTACTAGACACAGAGCTTGGTAGTTAATGAAATCTATAAAAACAGTTTCTTTAACCCTGGTGGTTTTTCTGCTTGGAATTCAGTTTATCTGCTTGGATTTTCAAGCAGCTATCATGTACCACTTTTCAGTATATTACACACCGGGGTCTCGTTCAACAACTGTCCATAGTGAGCTACAGTATTTTAGATGGAGACTGTCCATACTGAGCTACTATAGCTGGAAAGTAGACCAAGTTTCAGAGATGCACAACGTCTTGACGGGTTTTTCAGTGCAAGCCAAATTGACGCTCACCGTCTCAGGAAGGCAAAATATTCTGGTCTAAGTTTATTGACTGTTAGGCTCACCTGGTGAGGTGGATTCTCAAAGTCCAGGGTCTGGGTAGGCACAAAGGCCACAAGCATGGGAAAAAGGTAGCTGCAGTACCGGGGACAGCAGACAGACAGAAGACTGGGAACAGGTAGTAGAGGTCATGTAGACTACAGACAGTTTGGAGAGGTTCTGGAGATCATAGAAAGGTATCAGAGGTTTTGGAGACCGCAGACAGGTAGCAGAGGTCCTGGAGACCTCAGGCAGGTTTGAGAGGTTCTGGTGGTTGCAGACAGGTATCAGACGTCAAAGAGACCACAGACAGGTAGCAAAGGTCCTGAAGACCACAGGATTCTGGAGCACTTAGAAGCCTTAATATCAAGGTACATGTGAATGCCTTGATAACTGTTACGTAAGCCCATGCAGATGACCACATAGGAGTATGCCAGGCGACTTGTAAAGTTCGACATGGAGCACAACAGAGTTCAGCGGACTGGGCCGAAGGCAGTAGAGTCCTGACAGGTGTGTAACAGCATGCCATTACACAGCTTCCCTTACCGTCTGAGATAACTTGCTTCCCGAAACGCAGCTCCTATCACCGCCTTAGGCCAATCTAACACAAGCTGTCCCCGGGAAAATGGGAGCACTCCATAGCTTCAAATTCCTTTAGACCACCTCTCAGAATGTCTCACATTGACCTCTGTGATTGGCTGCAGTGGTGATGCACAATGTAGTTGTGACTTTACAGTTGCAGCCCATAATCAAAGGCTTGTATAAAGGTGGAGAGTCAGTGTTAGTGAGTCGCCCACCTGGGCCGTGGGGTACTCAGTACCGGGTCTGGTCTTAAAGGGGATGTCACGGTGGCTGCGACCCGATCTGTGGCCCTGTGGGCCCAATAAAAGGGGAAAGGTCTTTTAACGGGAATTGTGGATAAAGTCTATTGTTCGGGACGCTACCTGTGGTTCTCAGTCAATAGGGACCGACGCTGCTTAAAGGGGTCTTCTGGGGTGATGTTTTTTCAGCAAGATGGTAACTCTTCCCACAGGTGAAGCGGGCTTCCCAGGTGTAGGGCACCGATGTTGTTCTGGATGGTGTGGCAAATAACGAGGACACAGATTTGCAGTCTTTACCTGGTTTTCTGTAGCTTCAGGCAACCGCAGTCCAGGGCACCAGATCACAGGATAGGCAGGGTTCGGACGGCTTGGAGGCAAGTCCAGAGTTCCCTTCACCAGGCGGAGATCAAAGCCTTCCTCCAAGTGCAGTGGTGATGTAGTCCCTTACTGCCTTAGGCTGCCGCCACACTAGCAGTATTTGGTCAGTATTTTACATCAGTATTTGTGCCAAAACCAGGAGTGGAACAATTAGAGGAAAAGTATAATATAAACATATGCACCATTTCTGCATTTATCACCCACTCCTGGTTTTGGCTTGCAAATACTGATGTAAAATACTGACCAAATACTGCTAGTGTGATGGCAGCCTCAGGCTTCACAGTTCCTCTCTGTGCCCCATGAAGTTTAGGACACAACCCGTATGACAGGTGAACTGGGCCTTTTTACAGGGTCTCTCGGATGATCCGGGCCCTATAATTATCCCTGTGTCTCCCGGGTATCAATACGGACAGGTGATGTACAATCCAGCTGTCCTGCCGGTTTCTGCTATGCCACTATAGAGTTCAGCACGGCCACGGTTTTCCGGCTACCGGAATCTGCACTAACCAGGGAGGTAGCCTCTTCTCAGCTCTGCTCCACTGGTGTCTCTATCCTGTGCTATCTCCCTCCTGTTCTCGTTCTACAAGCTGTCCGTGCTTTCTGTTCTCCAGCTCCAGGAGCAATGGTTCCTCAACCCCACACGGCTCCTTCAGACTTTTCGACCCTGCTCTCTTTCACTGTCTCTCTCAGACTTCCTACTCACTTCCCCTCCAGCCAGAATATAAGGACGTTCCCCTTAATCCGGGTTCAGAGCTCCCACCTTCTGGTCTGGAGTGTGAACGTGTTGTATGTGAGATTTACCTGGTGAAAGATATCCTTCACCGCTCCCAAGCGTGACATCCCTCTCTCCAAAGGGAAAGCAATGCCACTGTGACGACCAGGACCCTTGGGCGCGACATTAGATCCTGGGAAGGTGAATGCCTGCCTTATTTGCAATATTATTTGTAGACTAACAATTGGGGACCTGTTTTTTGAAGATGATAAAAACACCATTAACAGTAATAGCATAATCTTATTCAAGTTATCCAGTTCGTTCACTGGTCCAATTCATTTCATAGCTATGTCTTCTGTGAGGACTTGTGAGGAGATGTCTTGGTTTAGCCTCCTAACAGATTGGCCTCTAAGCCTCTTGTGCAGCATGGTGCATTATATACTGTAGTATATAACAGTATGGTACAGATTATTTACAGTATAGATTATATATTACGGATTAGTTCCATATGTTAATCACACAGGATCACCTTCTTTTGGCCGGAGGTTAGATAAACACAGCCCATTTTGGTCAAGGACAGCCGTGAAATTGTCAGGACTGTGTCCATGCATTTAGGACATTTGGACAATCGTGGTAAAGAGCTGAACTGTGTATTACTGCACAATATATGGTAAAGTACACAGATGCCGGCACCAGGGATGTATCGCGGACTCATCTACATGTGACTCAGCCGGTCTCAATGAAGGATTGCTGAGCATGAGAATAATTACCTGTGGTCGTATAGTGACACCTGATGGAAATAAAATGACATTGAAATCACAGTATCATTAGAGGTATTTACTCATTTAGGAATAGTAGACAAGTAGATGATAGGGCTAGAGGCTGGATCCCGGTATGTTTACATATCGGCATCCATATAATATCCTCTGCAAGCTACATGTATGGGACACGGAATTTCTGTGTGTGAATATAACTTTATTAAAGGCAAGAAAGATCATTGCTTCCTTCAGTGGCAACACTATACTCATTGCCAAAAGATAAACTTATACACAGTTATACACTAGTTATAGACTGCTTTGGGGGTTCAGAGATAGAAGTCACACTTGGTCCTTTATGCCGGACCAGGCTAATGATCTTTAAGTTATTCCCGAGATATAGACCATGTTATACTCAAGAGCTGCACTCACTATTCTGCGGATCGAATCACTGTGTACATACATTACATTACTGATCCTGTACTGATCCTGTGTTACCTCCTGTAGATCTTGTATTATAAAAATGAAAAACATAACATCAATAATAGCAGAAAACATAACAAAAATATTAGCCAGAAAATAATCAGCATACTGAACACTGGTCCAGCCGCTCATTCTCTCCTCTCACACATATTATACAGTATATACAGAATAACTACTTTGACTCTGGTCCGGTCACCAAACAAAATAATAATAACAAATAAAATAAACAATGGCAAACAAAAACTATATACATTAACTTTTTTTTTTTTTTTTTTAAATAAAATAACTACAAATTAAACAAATATATACAATACTAAGCTATCCTCCATTCCCAACCTCCTGCACTGACCTGAGAGCTGGTCCTGCGTCTCATGCCTCAGTCCATGTCCAACGTCCATAGGCCAGATCAGGCAGTGCTAGTTTTCCCCCAAACAACCCAGTGTCCCATAGTCCCACAAGATAATCCCACCTCCCCCCTTTTCCCACAACCCAACCTAACACCTACACCCAAATCTATATCCCTATATACAATATATACATTATATACAGCAGCACACACCCCAATAATTACAAATCACGAAGCCCAAGTTCGGCGCCTGCAGCCCTACATCACTGTATAATGATCAAACAAAACAAAAATCTACAGTGTCAGCATCAGCCCACCACCAGGAAAGGAGATGACCAGACTAGGGCACACTAAAAGAAAAGCCCCTCCAGAGGAGAGCGGCCCTCCGTGCTCCCAGTCTCCCATACTCCAGAGAGCGCACCTTCACCAGGTCACCAAGTATGGTCCTAAACACATCTTCCACTGGGACGATTTTTCGTTGCGTCGATACTAAGCACCGTGCGTTCCACGTGTGATACCTAACCACTAAGCTAACTAGAAATAAGGTGCAGCGGTCCCGACCACCAAGGTCTCCGAATGCTCCATAGGCCCATTCCGCATAGGAGAGACCGGCCAGCTGAGACCAGCCAATGAAGGCGCCCACCCTGTTGTACACCTCTGTGTTGAAGGGACAATGAAGCAGGAAGTGGTCCATGCTTTCCAGCAAGGTACCACAATGCTCCCAAGGACAATTCCTGTCCTCAGAGCACCTACACTTCAGATTGTCCCTCACACACAGTTTCCCATGGAAGCAGCGCCAAGTCCCAAAACTTCGAGGGGATCCTGATGGAATTCAAAAGATGCAAACCCACCCCAAGATCCCGACTTGGGCAGTCCCTGAGCACCAGAGGCCTCTGGAAATGGGTCAACAGAACCCTATTGTCAAGGAGTTTCCTTGGATGAGTCCTGATCTCCCACATTCCCAGACCCCACCGACAAATTACCTTCAGAACCAAGGTAGCGTAAGCCAGAAGATGTCCATGCGGTGTGCGAAGATCCTTCACTTGCCCTCCTGTCTCCCATTCCTGGAAGAAAGGCTGAAACCATCCCCTACAGGAGAATACCTACGGAGGAGCCCTCTCTTTCCGATCTTAATGAAGGTATCCACAAGGAATACCACAGGGTTGACCATACCCAACCCTCCTAGTCTCCTCGTACGGTAAGTAACCTCCCTCTTGACCAGGTTCAGTCTATTCCCCCATAACAGTTGGAAGAACAAACTGTAGACCCGAGTCCAGAGATATTCCGGCAAGATGCATACACTGCCCAGATAAATCAGTAAAGGGAGCAGGTAAGTTTTGATCAGGTTTACCCTTTCCCTTAGGGTCAAAGACCAATCCTTCCATTGGTTCACCTTCTGAATGGCGATCTCTAGCCTGCTGTCCCAATTTTGTTTGGGGTAATCCCCCTGGCCAAATTCGATGCCAAGGACTTTTGCAGAGACTTTGGGTCCTGGAAGGGTGTCCGGGAGATCAAAACCAGGATCTCCTCCTTCCAGCCAGAGACTCTCACACTTATCCCGGTTGATCTTGGACCCAGATGCCTCCGAGTAGCGATCTACCTCTGACATCAGCCACCCTGCCTCCTCATGAGAGGAAACAAACACAGTGACATCATCAGCATACGTCACCACCCTCAGAGTGGCTTCCGATGCTGCCTGGTCCATCCCGATCCCCGCCAACGGTCCATGCTCCACCCTCCTAAGAAGAGGGTCAATCGCAAACATGTACAGCAGCGGGCTCAAGGGACAACCCTGGTGAACATTCACAAGCGGGAAACTCTCTGCCCCACTGTACAAGGTCTTAAGCCAATCAACAACCCCCCCGCAGGCCATATCTCAGAAGGACGGACCAAAGGTACTCAAGATTAACCCGATCAAACGCTTTTGCCTGGTCCAGTGACAGCATGTACCCCTTCCAATGACCAGCCCTACCCTGCTCCACTGCCTCTCGGACACAGAGCACCGCACTAAATGTGCTGCGGCCTGGAACAGAGCAATGCTGGGCCCCCGAAAGGAGTCGGGGTGCAAATTTCACCAGCCGATTAAACAGCACCTTTGCCAGAACCTTCCTGTCTGTATTGAGAAGTTCTATGGGACGCCAATTCTCAATGCAAGATGGGTCCTTACCCTTTGACAAGATGATCAGAACAGATCTCCTCATTGACTTTGGCAGAGTGCCCGAGGAAAGACACTCATTGAATACCTCAGTCAAGAGGGGAACCAAAACGTCCTTAAAGGTCTTATAGAATTCAGATGTTAAGCCATCTGGACCAGGCGATTTTTTGGGGGCAAGCCCTTCAATCGCCAACTGAACTTCCTCTTCCCTGATCATTTCTGTCAAAACGTCAAGAGAGGGGTCTACCCCTGGTTCGGGTACAGCTTCAGCCAGGAAAGCCGACATCTCATCCCATTCAAGATCCCTCTTCCCCAAGAGGAGCGAGTAGAAGGATCTGACAACCTCCAGGATCCCTGATCTGGATTGCCTCAGGGACCCCGTAGTGTCAACCAGTCCTGTAACCACTTTACTATTCACTGACATCTTGCAGTTTCTGTAAGGGTCGGGCGAGCGGTACTTCCCGTAATCCTTCTCAAAAACCAAAGATGCGTGTCTATCGTACTGACACCTCATAAGCAAAGATTTCACTCTGGAGATCTCCTCGCGTCTACCTCCAGTTGAGACAAGATGCTCGAGTTTACTCCTCAGACCCTGATACAGGTGGTACCTGCTCAGACTCCTGAGGCTCGAGAGCTGGCGGAAGAATCTTGCCACCCTTTCCTTGCGCATCTCCCACCACTCTGACTTACTACTACAAAGATCCAGTAATGGTACCTGGCTCTGAAGAAAATCCTCAAAGGACTGTTTTATCTCCGCTTCTTCCAAGAGAGACGAATTGAGCCTCCAAAAGCCTCTCCCCATCTGGAGGGTCTCTGTAACATTCAGAGAAAACAAAATTGAGCAGTGGTCAGAGAACTCCACCTCAATAACAGACACTGCTGAAGAGACAGCTTCCTCCTTTAAATAAAATCTATCTATTCTGGACCTACAGTTACCTCTATGATAGGTGAACCCCTCGTGGCCTGGAGTGTGCCGAATGTGGACATCCACCAGGCGAGCCTCACTAGCTATACTATTAAGGGCGACGCTATCATAAGTCAGCTTGTCTCTGGAACCTCCTCTATCTCGGGGCCTCGTGACAGCATTGAAGTCCCCTCCAAAGACAACCTGCCGACTTGTAAAAAGGTAGGGCTTGATCCTCATAAAGAGACACTTCCGGTCCCACTTAGATTGGGGACCATAGATGTTAATGAGCCGGAGCTCTTGTCCCTTCATGAGGACATCTAAGATCAGGCACCTCCCCATTTCTAACTCAATAACCTGTCGGCATTCTACCGGTGCGGTAAAAAGGACCGCCACTCTGCTATACGGCTCGGCCGCAAGAGACCAATAGGAGGGCCCGAGTCTCCACTCCCTCTTAGCTTTAAACACATCTGCCATGTTTGGCAGCCTGGTCTCTTGCAAAAAGAAAATGTCAGCTTCAACCCGGCTGAGAAAATCAAAGGCCGCAAATCTAGCTGTATTTGACTTTATGCTGGCGACATTAATGGGTGCCAGTGTCAATGGAGTTGGTTCCACCATCATTGGTGATTGAGTTAGATGGCTTTCTTTTTCCCACTCCCCTTATCCTCTGCCTCAGAGGAGGAATCCTTCCCCTCTTTAATGACAATGAGGTATCCATTCCCACGTGTTTTTTATTTTTTTCGTCCTCGTCTCCGGACTCTGGGCCAGTCCTTCCCTCCAAGGATCTTACATTCCCAGAAGGAGGAGACTCGGCGTCCCCTGTGAGCCCCGCCGAAGCCAGAACATCACCCTCAGCTTCCTCCTTAGAGGAAGAGATGTTTTCAAGGGCTTGGAACCAGTTAGAAAGACCAACCAGAGGGGAGTCGGTTTTTCCTTCCTTAGGTACCTTGGTCAGAGCGGGAGAATATTTTTTATCTCCCATCTTTCTCTTCTTTTTGGTGCTGAGCTTACGCTTGTCCTCTATCCACTGCCTATTATCCTCATCCATACTTTCATAATGGGAGGACTCTGAGGCAGTGGCACTTTCCTCCCTGTGGATCCTCCTGACCTCCTCATCCAACTCATCATCCCTTGAAGCCTCAGCAACAAGACTAGCATCCAGGACAGGTGCCGCCGTAGTAGCACGAGGCTCGCCCAGCTCCCTATCCTGTCTGCGCTTGTCTAGACGCCTTAGCTGGGCAGGCGTCTTTTTATTGTTTTTCTTCCTTGGCCCCTCAGCTCCCTCACCCCTGCTAGTCCCTTCCCCAGCAGAATCAGCCTCACGGCTTTCTCCCACCGGGGTCACGACTGCATTAGCGAAGGAGCGAGGACAACGGCTGAATGGGTGACCTAACTCACCACACAGGTGGCACCTCATCTCCACACAAGATGCAGCAAGATGGCCGATATCCCCACACAATGCACACTTCTGCACAGTGCAGTTTGCGCTGAAGTGTGTGGGGTCGCCGCACTTGTGACAGAGCTTTGGTTGCCCCCGGTGGAAGACCTGGATATGATCCCCACCCAGGAAGGCAGATGATGCTATGTGGGCAACCGTACCACCTGAACGCTTAAGTTTTACCATAAACGTCCAGGCCCCTGACCAGATACCAAACTCGTCACGGTTTTTCTTTGGCATCTTCACTACCTCTCCATACCGGCCAAGCCACGTCATTATGTCATAACAAGAAAGCGACTCGTTACATGTCATCACGGTCACTTTCTTGACTTGATTTTGGCGAGACATTGCCTAAACGGCAAAGTCTCGCCAGCCGGGCTCATTTTTTGCCAACTCATAGTTCGACCAGAAAAGTTCAAGCCCCTCTGGCCGAACAAAGCTGACATCAAACTCAGGTGTGGAATAGGGATGTATCAAGGGGTAGATGTCAATCGCCTTGAAGCCCATCCTCAGCAGGAGCTCCACAACCTTCGACCTTGGAGGACATGCATCACTGCCCCTCCACCGAAGACTGACCACATTCCTACGCACACTACCTGGCCCAGCTTTTGGGAGGGACCACACTGTATCCCCCACTCTTTGCTCTCGGAAGGCCCCGAGGCCATGCCTCTCTATCCAGAAAGGATAGATCAACCTCTCGACCCTCTACCATTAGTGATCTCTCACTCTTCTTTAGAGCCTCCAGGAGACGCCGTTGCAACATGCCATCCCCAGAGCCCAGAGACGAGGAGGATGCCCTATTTCCCCCGGAGGTGACAGCAGCATAACTCCTGACAGGTGCTGCCACCACCGGGGGGGTCAACCGGACCAGCGACCAAATCCACACCAACAGCATCACCATTACCCACCTCCATAACCCCCTCACGCTCCACCAAACCAGCAACCACACCACTAGACAAAGAGTTTTCCGTATCCATACCCACCACATTCACTCCTGCTGGACCAGTGAAAACAGGGGGTGACACTTTGGCCTCCGCATCATCAGGCACAAGGTGCTGAGTCTTCTTCACAGAACTGGAGGTGACCTCACCCCTGGTTTTATGTGTGCCCTCCGCATCATCAGTTGATATTTTCCACTGCTTCATGGTTGCTACCAGGCGCCATTGATCTTTAGCTGCTGTGAGGCACCGCTGATTCTTAGCATCAGGATCTTGTTGACCAGCGGCGCCAACACAGAACAGGACTTTGGTGGGAGGACCGGAACTCCCAGCCCCGGTAATCCCCTCACACCGCCGCTGCCCCTTAACTAAGTGATCAGCGGCAACAGTATTCAGGGGCACCGAGGCTACCGAAGCTGCCCCCGACACTGGGCCGCTCCCCCCTCCCACTGAGGAGCGGAGCACAGTATCGTGGCCTGACCGTTCGCCCACCGCTGGGCCGCCCTCACTGTCCAGCCTCTTGGCTGATGCACCTGCTGCTACGTCCCCGCTACTACAAGCAGAGACGGAGCTCTGCGCCTCATTACCGTGCTCTGTAATCTCCCCGCATCTTTGCACTGGATCCACAGCAGAAACCGGGCTGGGCTGGGCAATGGGGCTTATACAGCGAGCTGACCCTGAAGCCGACTCAGGGGGTACAGGGAGGGGGGCATATACATAGCTAACCGCTTCCTGCAGCTTAGGTTTGATCTTCTTTGACTTTTTCTTCTGGCCCCCAAGTGCCTCCTCTGTTAAATCATCACCAAGATGGAAGTTCTGAAGGCACACTGGGGACTCCAGGAGCTTGATCTCTGCCATTAGCGCCCCTCCCTGGCCGATGTCACTGTCCTCCCCAGAGCCAGCAGAACTGCGATCAGATGTCATTGTCGCCTGTCCTGCAGGGACCTCGCTGCACGTGGCCTGTGAGTGACTAAACAGGCTGCCAGGTGGGGCTTTCTGCTGGTCATCCTTCTCCTCATCATTATCATCATCATCCACCTGGCTCTCAGGCTGCAGCCCCATCTGCTTTTGCTCTCTGTTATCTGCCATTTCTCTGAATCGGTCTTCATTTATAAGCTTTTCTTTAAATGGTCCACTTTTTTCTCGAATAAATGCTTTTCTTACCTCCAGGTCGTTAATTTCAAGCTTCAGGATCTTTACCTCTGCCTGGAATTGCGTCTTTCTGGGTCTGGAGGCGCCTGCAGCTTTAGCGCTTGTGCAGCGCAGCTCCACACGGAGCCTTCTCAGGGTATTACTAGCCTGTTCATGCTCACGGAGGTGGCTCATGACCCGGGAGGCATAGGTGGACACAGACTCCCGGGGTCTCTGCAGCGCCCAACCCTCCTCAGTGAGGTCGGCCTCACCTCCATGAGCACTCAGCTCTCCTCCGGAAGGACCGCTATCTTGGACGCTAGCAGGCTTCTCCTCCATGGAAGCCTTGCGGCTTCTCTGGGTCTTTGCAGACCTGGGGGCAGTAGGAGCCACATTGCTGCGACTCCTGGTGGAGCGTCTCACCCCCGAATCTTCTGATGTGCAGGCTGGTTGCTGGTTCCTTCTGCCCCCCGCCAGCCTGGTCCGGGAAGCAGAAGCCTGGGACTTGGCTCCCTCACTCATCCCAGGAAACCCACTCCCTCCCTGGGTAAGAGAGAGAGCAGGTCCTCAGGTGGAGAGGTGGTGGTTCCCAGGAGCTCAGGAGCACACAGCAGGTTCAGCAGCGACCGCACCCACAATCAACACAATGAGCAGCAGCCGAGCAGAGCTGCACCCACTATCCTTCTGGAGCAGTCACTGTGTACATACATTAAATTACTGATCCTGAACTACATCCTGTATTATACCCCAGAGCCCCACTCACTATTCTGCTGGTGCAGTCACTGTGCACATACATTACATTACAGGAGGGGGCAGGAATAAGCACAGCTCAATGTAGGCCCCCCATGACTGTACTTGGCCATAGGCATTTTTCAAAAGCTGGGGCAGGAGAATTATGATTGGGTGGAAGGGGGAGCGTAGGGAGGGACTGTAGTGGGTATAAGGGGAAATATGCGGGAAAGGTGTCACTTGCTATCGAGGCGCCAGAGGTAAGAGAGAGAGGGATGAGAGAGAGCAAACCCCCCGCAGCTTTAGGATTACCTGATGGAGTCGGTGAAGGATCTGGTCAGGCGCCTGAGGGACATCGTCCAGAAGGGGAGGATGGCTTGAGGAGCAGCTCGCTTCTCTGCTTGGAAGTGCTAGAGCACAGGACACCGGCGGCAGGCGGACGAGGCCCCCACAGAAACTTTCGCCGGAGGTGAGCACACGCGGCAGGCGCAGGCTTAGAAGCCCCTCCGGGGACCCTGTGGAGGCCGGGAGCAGCGGTGCGGCATCCCCCCACTGCACCCCCTCCGGCAGGAAACCCACTCGCCGGCCGGCAGGCGTTGGTCGACGGAGAGCAGTGGTGGAGAAGGCCGCACCAGAAGTGAGGGCCGCACCGGAAGTGACGCCTGCAGCACCATGGCAGGTTGCATCGCGGGCCCGGGGCGCTGCGGGGAGATGAGCGGACTCCCGGAGCAGCATAGCTACACCGCTGTTAGGCAGGCGCAGGCCTGGAGCGTCGAACACTGAGCTAACAGGCGCCAGAGCGGTGGCTCCCGGGGTCAGGGATTGCGTCACAACCGGTGCCCGAACCATTTAGACTGGTGGGCAGTCGGTGTCTGGTGTATCCATATCCGTGCAAAGGATCAGGGGGATGCTTTGAAGTTAGATGATAGGGCTATGGGGGAGGTGTACGTAAGTTTTGAAGGGCCGTTGGGGGCTCATTTGAAGAAGTAGGTCAAAGAAAAGATTTGGCGGGACGATTATGTGGAGATTTTTTCCCTACTCCTCTTGGAGAAGTTTAATCTGGACAAGGGAATAAAGGATGACAGTAAGAAAGAGGAGGAGGAAAAGAGGAGGTGGCGGATGATTCCACAGACGTTTGTTAATTGGTTGCAAGCGTTTGCAATCCTAGCGAGTGTAATAGGTGAGAAGCCTCCTGAGAATTGTTTTGGCTTATTTTGTTATCTTGATGCGATTGGGGAAGCGCACCGTACTTATGGAGGGCAGGCATGGTTGCGCTATAATGAACAGTTTAGACAGAGGAAGGCGGCCAGGCCTGAGATACGGTGGGACCAAAAAGACATCGGAGTTTGGTTGAAAGTGATGGCGCCAGTCAGGTACGGGTAGTCCTTTCACGGGAGCGGGGGCAGCGGCACCCAGCCGGCAGGCCATGGGAGTTGTGGGCAGGGGTCACAGGGAGCAAAAAAGAGGGCAGGAACATGCTGGCAATTCAACGAGGGCCAGTGCAAATACGGGAATACCTGCAGGTTTAAACATGTGTGCTCCCACTGCAACGGAAGTTCTCATGGGGCCTCCAAATGCTTTAAGAAAGCAAGAGGGAAGCCGGCGGTGGGTGCCGGTCAAGGGGGAGACGCTGGTGAGGCTTCAAAAGATGGCCCCCCTTCTAAGTAGGTACCCTGATCGGGAGAAGGCTGGAGTCATTAGTAGGGGTTTTGCTGAAGGTTTTCATATCCCCCCCCTAACCACGTGGTTCCTTTTTCGGTTAGGAATTTGAGGTCGGCTGCGTTACATGCAGCAGTAGTCAGTGAAAAGTTGAAAAAGGAGGTGAAATTAGGGAGAATGGCGGGTCCGTTTTCAGGTGTACCTGTTTAGGGGATGATTGTCTCCCCGTTGGGGGTGGTCCCAAAAACGGAACCGAATAAATTTTGTTTAATTCAGCATTTGTCGTACCCGAAGGGGTTGCTATTAATGATGGCATTTCTCAAGAGTTATGTTCCGTGGTCTATACGTCATTCGATATGGCGGTGCACTGGGTGCGCAGTTACGGCACGGGAGCTTTGTTGGCAAAGACAGATGTAGAGTCGGCCTTTAGACTATTTCCGATTCACCCAGACAGTATTCCGTTGTTGGGATGTTTTTGGAATGGCGGTTATTATTTAGATAAATGTTTGCCGATGGGTTGTGCCATTTCATGTTCCTTGTTCGAGACGTTTAGTACCTTTCTAGAATGGGTGGTCAGAGATGTGGCTGGTGTCCCGTCCGTCATTCATTACTTGGATGATTTTTTGTTTATAGGTCCTCCAGATTCTAGTGTGTGTAGAAATACTTTGGCCGCCATGGAATGGGTGGCGGAGCTTTTTGGTGTACGCTTTGCTAAGGAAAGAACTGAGGGCCCTTGCACTGTTTTAAGTTTTCTGGGTATTCTGATTGACTCGGAAAAAATGGAATGTCGGTTACCAGAGGATAAACTGTTATCCCTGAAACAGGAAGTTGATCGAATTGTCAGGCTCAAAAAGGTGACCTTGAAAGAGCTGCAGTCTTTGCTCGGCTGCTTGAATTTTGCATGTAGGATCATGCCCATGGGCCGAATTTTTTGCCGTAGGCTGTCCAGTGCGATGGTGGGGGTGCGGGCTTCGCACCATTTCATTCAATTGCGACAAGATCATAAGGATGACTTGTTGGTGTGGCAGCGTTTTTTGGTGCAGTACAATGGTTGCACTCTGATACAGCAGCAGATGGTGAGTAACTTTGATTGCGAGATTTACATGGACGCAGCAGGCAGCGTTGGTTACGGGGCCTATTGTGCAGGGTGGTGGAGCGCCAGAACGTGGCCTGACTGGTGGCAAAAGAAGGGTCTCACAAAAAATCTCGCTTTGTTGGAATTGTTCCCCATTGTGGCGGCGGTTGTAATTTGGGGTGATGTGTTGGCGAATCGCAGAATTAGGTTTCATTGCGACAATATGAGCGTGGTGACGGTGATCAACACTCTGTCAGCGTCCTCTCCTCCCGTGATAAAGTTGGTGAGAGAACTTGTTTTACAATGCCCTGGCCGTTATTTGTCTTATGTACGGCACTAAGTGTGGTAGCTTTGTTGTGGGTTGGTCGTCATTTAACGATTACTGTTGTTATATATTTCAGGTCGGGATCCATATGTTGCTTGGATTTTTGGACATTCGTTTGTCTATTGGGGGGCGCTCCAGGCGGATGTCAGGCCCGACGGTAGGCAGTTAGGTTTCAGTAGGGAGCAGGTTTTCGTTCGGTGGCTCAGTTTTCGGGGGATAGTTTGGAGCAGGGCAATTTCTTATTTTTTGCAAGCTTCCCGTTTGGATAGAACACCCAATATCTTGGTGTTTCATTTGGAGGGGAACGATTTAGGCTCCAAACCGGTTAGAGATTTGATAAGGGACATTCTATTTGATTTTCTCCGGTTATGGACGTCGTTCCCGGGGGTGTTAACGGTCTGGTCAGATATTGTTCCTCGTCAGAAGCGGAGGTTCGCGCGATCATTTAAGGGGATCAATAGGGCTAGGGTGAAGTTGAACAGGGTAGTTGCGAAGTTTGTATCCAGGAACGGGGGTGTAAGTGTGAGGCATTTTGAGTTGGAATCGGGTGTTGTAATTTTTGGAGGGAAGACGGGGTTCATTTGAATGAGATTGGCATTGACTTGTGGGCCCTGTCAATACAAGAGGGAATTGAGAGAGCTGTGGTGGCGTTGGGGCACTCACGAGCCTGAGGTGTTCAGGGCTGTGAGTGTTGTGGCCGGGGGTGGGGTTCTTGGAGTTGATGCTGATTCAGCGGGGAAGGAATTTTTAAGTAAAATTCCGGACAGTTAAAATGGTGTTTGGTGATCTGGCATTTTGGTTACAGGCTCTGGACGGGGTTTTTACCCTGGGAGCTGGTGGTGGTTAATTTTCCCCGGAACGAGATTTATGGTGCCCTCGAGCTGGTGGAACGGCTGAGGGTAAAATTGAGGTGTTTAAGTTCTTTTTGGTTTTGCCAAAATATTTTAAGGCAGAATTTTTCCGGTGGGGCTCCAAGAACCCTCCCCTCGAATTCTTTGCATAAAA
The DNA here is from genome assembly GCF_032444005.1 of Ranitomeya imitator. Lineage (NCBI taxonomy): Eukaryota > Metazoa > Chordata > Amphibia > Anura > Dendrobatidae > Ranitomeya > Ranitomeya imitator. The sequence goes on from NC_091283.1 coordinate 33,917,493, forward strand.
ATGTATATTATTGCTGAAAGTAAATGTTTGTTATTATTTGTTAATAAACTGGCCGCTGTGGCCAAAATTATTCAAAAAGAATTATTGTGTCTTGTCTTATGTAAAGTTTGATGTTTTGTATGAGCGGGGTAGCGGGTGGTTGATGTTATGGGAAGTAAGTAGCCATATTGGCCATACAAGGTCATGATCCTGAGTTACATCCTGTATTATACTACAGAGCTGCACTCACTATTCTGCTGTTGCAGTCACTGTGTACATACATTACATTACTGATCCTGAGTTACATCCTGTATTATACCCCAGAGCTGCACTCACTATTCTGCTGGTGCAGTCACTTTGTACATACATTATATTACTGATCCTGAGTTACATCCTGTATTATACTCCAGAGCTGCACTCTCTATTCTGCTGGTGCCGTCACTGTGCACATACATTGCATTACTGATCCTGAGTTACACCCTGTATTATACCCCAGAGCTGCCCTCACTATTTTGCTGGTGCAGTCACTGTGTACATACATTACATTACTGATCCTGAGTTACATCCTGTATTATACCCCAGAGCTGTACTCACTATTTTTGCTGGTGCAGTCACTGTGCACATACATTACATTACTGATCCTGAGTTACATCCTGTATTATACCCCAGAGCTGCACTCACTATTCTGCTGTTGCAGTCACTGTGTACATACATTACATTACTGATCCTGAGTTACCTCCTGTATTATACCCCAGAGCTGCCCTCACTATTTTGCTGGTGCAGTCACTGTGTGCATACATTACATTACTGATCCTGAGTTACATCCTGTATTATACCCCAGAGCTGCACTCACTATTTTTGCTGGTGCAGTCACTGTGCACATACATTACATTACTGATCCTGAGTTACATCCTGTATTATACCCCAGAGCTGCACTCACTATTCTGCTGGTGCAGTCACTTTGTACATACATTATATTACTGATCCTGAGTTACATCCTGTATTATACTCCAGAGCTGCACTCTCTATTCTGCTGGTGCCGTCACTGTGCACATACATTGCATTACTGATCCTGAGTTACACCCTGTATTATACCCCAGAGCTGCCCTCACTATTTTGCTGGTGCAGTCACTGTGTACATACATTACATTACTGATCCTGAGTTACATCCTGTATTATACCCCAGAGCTGCACTCACTATTTTTGCTGGTGCAGTCACTGTGCACATACATTACATTACTGATCCTGAGTTACATCCTGTATTATAACCCAGAGCTGCACTCACTATTCTGCTGTTGCAGTCACTGTGTACATACATTACATTACTGATCCTGAGTTACCTCCTGTATTATACCCCAGAGCTGCCCTCACTATTTTGCTGGTGCAGTCACTGTGTGCATACATTACATTACTGATCCTGAGTTACATCCTGTATTATACCCCAGAGCTGCACTCACTATTTTTGCTGGTGCAGTCACTGTGCACATACATTACATTACTGATCCTGAGTTACATCCTGTATTATACCCCAGAGCTGCACTCACTATTCTGCTGGTGCAGTCACTTTGTACATACATTATATTACTGATCCTGAGTTACATCCTGTATTATACTCCAGAGCTGCACTCTCTATTCTGCTGGTGCCGTCACTGTGCACATACATTGCATTACTGATCCTGAGTTACACCCTGTATTATACCCCAGAGCTGCCCTCACTATTTTGCTGGTGCAGTCACTGTGTACATACATTACATTACTGATCCTGAGTTACATCCTGTATTATACCCCAGAGCTGCACTCACTATTTTTGCTGGTGCAGTCACTGTGCACATACATTACATTACTGATCCTGAGTTACATCCTGTATTATACCCCAGAGCTGCACTCACTATTCTGCTGGTGCAGTCACTGTGTACATACATTATATTACTGATCCTGAGTTACATCCTGTATTATACTCCAGAGCTGCACTCACTATTCTGCTGGTGCAGTCACTGTGTACATACATTACTGATCCTGAGTTACATCCTGTATTATACTCCAGAGCTGCACTCACTATTCTGCTGGTGCAGTCACTGTGCACATACATTACATTACTGATCCTGAGTTACATCCTGTATTATACCCCAGAGCTGCACTCACTATTCTGCTGGTGCAGTCACTGTGTACATACATTACATTACTGATCCTGAGTTACATCCTGCATTACACCCCAGAGCTGCACTCACTATTCTGCTGGTGCAGTCACTGTGCACATACATTACATTACTGGTCCTGAGTTACCTCCTGTATTATACTCCAGAGCTGCACTCACTATTTTCCTGGTGCAGTCACTGTGTACATACATTACATTACTGATCCTGAGTTACATCCTGTATTATACCCCAGAGCTGCACTCACTATTCTGCTGGTGCAGTCACTGTGCACATACATTACATTACTGATCCTGAGTTGCATCCTGTATTATACCCCAGAGCTGCACTCACTATTCTGCTGGTGCAGTCACTGTGTACATACATTACATTACTGATCCTGAGTTACATCCTGCATTATACTCCAGAGCTGCACTCTCTATTCTGCTGGTGCACTCCCTGTGTACATACATTACATTACTGATCCTGAGTTGCATCCTGCATTATACCCCAGAGCTGCACTCACTATTCTGCTGGTGCAGTCACTGTGTACATACATTACATTACTGATCCTGAGTTACATCCTGTATTATACTCCAGAGCTGCACTCACTATTCTGCTGGTACAGTCACTGTGTACATACATTACATTACTGATCCTGAGTTTCATCCTGTATTATACCCCAGAGCTGCACTCACTATTCTGCTGGTGCAATCACTGTGTACATACATTACATTACTGATCCTGAGTTACATCCTGTATTATACTCCAGAGCTGCACTCACTATTCTGCTGGTGCAGTCACTGTGTACATACATTACATTACTGATCCTGAGTTACCTCCTGTATTATACTCCAGAGCTGCACTCACTATTCTGCTGGTGCAGTCACTGTGTACATACATTACTGATCCTGAGTTACATCCTGTATTATACCCCAGAGCTGCACTCACTATTCTGCTGGTGCAGTCACTGTGTACATACATTACATTACTGATCCTGAGTTACATCCTGTATTATACCCCAGAGCTGCACTCACTATTCTGCTGGTGCAGTCACTGTGTACATACATTACATTACTGATCCTGAGTTACATCCTGTATTACACCCCAGAGCTGCACTCACTATACTGCTTGTGCAGTCACTGTGTACATACATTACATTACTGATCCTGAGTTACATCCTGTATTATACTCCAGAGCTGCACTCACTATTCTGCTGGTGCAATCACTGTGTACATACATTACTGATCCTGAGTTGCATCCTGTATTACACCCCAGAGCTGCACTCACTATACTGCTTGTGCAGTCCTTGTGTGCATACATTACATTACTGATCCTGAGTTACATCCTGTATTACACCCCAGAGCTGCACTCACTATACTGCTTGTGCAGTCCTTGTGTGCATACATTACATTACTGATCCTGAGTTACATCCTGTATTACACCCCAGAGCTGCACTCACTATACTGCTTGTGCAGTCCTTGTGTGCATACATTACATTACTGATCCTGAGTTACATCCTGTATTATACTCCAGAGCTGCACTCACTATTCTGCTGGTGCAGTCACTGTGTACATACATTACTGATCCTGAGTTACATCCTGTATTATACCCCAGAGCTGCACTCACTATTCTGCTGGTGCAGTCACTGTGTACATACATTACATTACTGATCCTGAGTTACATCCTGTATTATACCCCAGAGCTGCACTCACTATTCTGCTGGTGCAGTTACTGTGTACATACGTTATATTACTGATCCTGAGTTACATCCTGTATTATACCCCAGAGCTGCACTCACTATTCTGTTGGTGCAGTCACTGTGTACATACATTACATTACTGATCCTGAGTTACATCCTGTATTATACTCCAGAGCTGCACTCACTATTCTGCTGGAGCAGTCACTGTGTACATACATTACATTACTGATCCTGAGTTACATCCTGTATTATACCCCCGAGCTGCACTCACTATTCTGCTGGTGTAGTCACTGTGTACATACATTACATTACTGATCCTGAGTTACATCCTGTATTATACCCCAGAGCTGCACTCACTATTCTGCTGGTGCAGTCACTGTGTGCATACATTACACTACTGATCCTGAGTTACATCCTGTATTACACCCCAGAGCTGCACTCACTATACTGCTTGTGCAGTCACTGTGTACATACATTACATTACTGATCCTGAGTTACATCCTGTATTATACCCCAGAGCTGCACTCACTATTCTGCTGGTGCAGTCACTGTGTACATACATTACATTACTGATCCTGAGTTACATCCTGTATTACACCCCAGAGCTGCACTCACTATACTGCTTGTGCAGTCCTTGTGTGCATACATTACATTACTTATCCCGCACTGATCCTGAGTTAAATAGAGGTATTTCAGATTTTATTGTAACACAAAGTACAATGGCCATTTTTTGGGAGATTAGTGTTTATTAAATATTTTCAAATTATAAAAAAAACTATAAATATATGAAATGTACAACAAAAATATTACGTCAAATACACCAAACAAAAATAAGTCTTTACATGTACAGATTTCAATAAATAAATTAGACATGTTTAAAAGTCTTTAAAATACCCCTAAAGCCCTCTTGTCTCTCCTTTATGTCATATTTGTAGACAGCATTTTCATTTTCTTATTCAAAGTAAAAATGTAAATTTCACTTTAACCCCTTCCCGACCTGTGACACAGCGTATGCGTCATGAAAGTCGGTGCCAATCCGACCTGTGACGCATATGCTGTGTCACAGAAAGATCGCGTCCCTGCAGATCGGGTGAAAGGGTTAACTCCCATTTCACCCGATCTGCAGGGACAGGGGGAGTGGTAGTTTAGCCCAGGGGGGGTGGCTTCACCCCCTCGTGGCTACGATCGCTCTGATTGGCTGTTGAAAGTGAAACTGCCAATCAGAGCGATTTGTAATATTTCACCTAAAAAAATGGTGAAATATTACAATCCAGCCATGGCCGATGCTGCAATATCATCGGCCATGGCTGGAAATACTAATGTGCCCCCACCCCACCCTACCGATCTCCCCCCCAGCCCCCCGATCTGTGGCCCGCTCCCCTCCGTCCTGTGCTCCGCTCCCCCGTCCTCCTGTCCGCTCCCCCGTGCTCCAATCACACCCCCCCGTGCTCCAATCAAACCCCCCCGCACTCCGATCCCCCCCCGTGCTCCGAACCACCCCCCCTGCACACCGATCCCCCCCCCCTGCACACCGATCCACCCGCCCGCACACCGATCACTCTCCCCCTTGCTCCGATCCCTCCCCCCCCGTGCTCCGACGCCCCCCCGTGCCCTGATCTCCCCCCCCTGTGCCCTGATCTCCCCCCCTTATACTTACCGATCCTGGCGGGGTCCGTCAGTCTTCTTCCCCGAGCGCCGCCATGTTCCAAAATGGCGGGCGCATGCGCAGTGCGCCCGCCGAATCTGCCGGCCGGCAGATTCGTTCCAATGTGAATTTTGATCACTGTGATATAATCTATCACAGTGGTCAAAATAAAAAAACAGTAAATGACCCCCCCCATTTGTCCCCCATAGATAGGGACAATAATAAAATAAAGAATTTTTTTTTTTTTTCACTAAGGTTGGAGTTAGAACTAGGGTTAGGGTTATGGTTAGGGGTAGGGTTAGGGGTAGGGGTAGGGGTAGGGTTAGGGTTAGGGTTAGGGTTAGGGTTAGGGGTAGGGTTAGGGTTAGGGGTAGGGTTAGGGGTAGGGTTAGGGTTAGGGGTAGGGTTAGGGTTAGGGTTAGGGTTTCGGTATGTGCACACATATTCTGGTCCTCTGCGGATTTTTCTGCAGCGGATTTGATAAATCCGCAGTGCTAAACCGCTGCGGATTTATGGCAGATTTACCGCGGTTTTTCTGCGCATTTCACTGCGGTTTTACAACTGCGATTTTCTATTGGAGCAGTTGTAAAACCGCTGTGGAATCCGCAGAAAGAAGTGACATGCTGCGGAATGTAAACCGCTGCGTTTCCGTGCAGTTTTTCTGCAGCATGTGTACAGCGATTTTTGTTTCCCATAGGTTTACATTGAAATGTAAACTCATGGGAAACTGCTGCGGATCCGCAGCGTTTTCCAAAGCGTGTGCACATACCTTTAGAATTAGGCTATGTGCACACGGTGCGGATTTGGCTGCGGATCCGCAGCGGATTGGCCGCTGCGGATCCGCAGCAGTGTTCCATCAGGTTTACAGTACCATGTAAACCTATGAAAAACCAAATCCGCTGTGCCCATGGTGCGGAAAATACCGCACGGAAACGCTGCGTTGTATTTTCCGCAGCATGTCAATTCTTTGTGCGGATTCCGCAGCGTTTTACACCTATTCCTCAATAGGAATCCGCAGGTGGAATCCGCAGGTGAAATCCGCAGGTAAAACGCAGTGCCTTTTACCTGCGGATTTTTCAAAAATGGTGCGGAAAAATCTCACACGAATCCGCAACGTGGGTACATAGCCTTAGGGTTAGGGTTGGGTTGGAATTAGGGTTGTGGTTAGGGTTAGGGGTGTGTTGGGGTTAGGGTTGTGGTTAGGGGTGTGTTGCGGTTAGGGTTGTGGTTAGGGTTACGGCTACAGTTGGGATAAGGGTTAGGGGTGTGTTGGCGTAAGAATTGAGGGGTTTCCACTGTTTAGGCACATCAGGGGGTCTCCAAACGCAACATGGCGCCACCATTGATTCCAGCCAATCTTTTATTCAAAAAGTCAAATGGTGCTCCTTCCCTTCCGAGCCCCGACGTGTGCCCAAACAGTGGTTTACCCCCACATATGGGGTATCAGTGTACTCAGGACAAACTGGGCAACAATTACTGGGGTCCAATTTCTCCTGTTACCCTTGAGAAAATAAAAAATTGCTTGCTAAAACATCATTTTTGAGGAAAGTAAAATGATTTTTTATTTTCACGGCTCTGCGTTGTAAACGTCTGTGAAGCACTTGGGGGTTCAAAGTGCTCACCACATATCTAGATAAGTTCCTTGGGGGGTCTAGTTTCCAAAATGGGGTCACTTGTGGGGGGTTTCTACTGTTTAGGCACACCAGGGGCTCTGCAAACGCAACGTGACGCCCGCAGACCATTCCATCAAAGTCTGCATTTCAAAACGTCACTACTTGACTTCCGAGCCCCGACATGTGCCCAAACAGTGGTTTACCCCCACATATGGGGTATCAGCGTACTCAGGACAAACTGGGCAACAATTACTGGGGTCCAATTTCTCCTGTTACCCTTGAGAAAATAAAAAATTGCTTGCTAAAACATCATTTTTGAGGAAAGAAAAATGATTTTTTATTTTCACGGCTCTGCGTTGTAAACGTCTGTGAAGCACTTGGGGGTTCAAAGTGCTCACCACATATCTAGATAAGTTCCTTGGGGGGTCTAGTTTCCAAAATGGGGTCACTTGTGGGGGGTTTCTACTGTTTAGGCACACCAGGGGCTCTGCAAACGCAACGTGACGCCCGCAGACCATTCCATCAAAGTCTGCATTTCAAAAGTCACTACTTCCCTTCTGAGCCCCGACGTGTGCCCAAACAGTGGTTTACCCCCACATATGGGGTATCAGCGTACTCAGGAGAAACTGGACAACAACTTTTGGGGTCCAATTTCTCCTGTAACCCTTGGGAAAATAAAAAATTCTGGGCTAAAAAATTATTTTTGAGGAAAGAAAACGTATTTATTATTTTCACTGCTCTGTGTTATAAACTTCTGTGAAGCACTTGGGGGTTCAAAGTGCTCACCTCACATCTAGATAAGTTCCTTTCGGGGTCTAGTTTCTAAAATGGGGTCACTTGTGGGGGGTTTCTACTGTTTAGCCACATCAGGGGCTCTGCAAACGCAACGTAACGCCCGCAGAGCATTCCATCAAAGTCTGCATTTCAAAATGTCACTACTTGACTTCCGAGCCCCGACATGTGCCCAAACTGTGGTTTACCCCCACATATGGGGTATCAGCGTACTCAGGAGAAACTGTACAACAACTTTTGGGGTCAAATTTCTCCTGTTACCCTTGGGAAAATAATAAATTGCAGGCTAAAAAATCATTTTAGAGAAAATAAAATTTTTATTTTATTTTCATGGCTCTGCGTTATAAACTTCTGTGAAGCACTTGGAAGTTCAAAGTCCTCACCACACATCTAGATTAGTTCCTTTGGGGGTCTAGTTTCCAAAATGGGGTCATATGTGGGGGATCTCCAATGTTTAGGCACACAGGGGCTCTCCAAACGTGACATGGTGTCCGCTAATGATTGGAGCTAATTTTCCATTTAAAAAGCCAATTGGCGTGCCTTCCCTTCCGAGCCCTGCCGTGCGCCCAAACAGTGGTTTACCCCCACATATGGGGTATCAGCGTACTCAGGACAAACTGGACAACAACATTTGCGGTCCAATTTCTCCTATTACCCTTGGCAAAATAGGAAATTCCAGGCTAAAAATCATTTTTGAGGAAAGAAAAATTATTTTTTATTTTCATGGCTCTGCATTATAAACTTCTGTGAAGCACCTGGGGGTTTAAAGTGCTCAATATGCATCTAGATAAGTTCCTTGGGGGGTCTAGTTTCCAAAATGGGGTCACTTGTGGGGGAGATCCAATGCATAGGCACACAGGGGCTCTCTAAACGCGACATGGTGTCCGCTAACAATTGGAGCTAATTTTCCATTCAAAAAGTCAAATGGCGCGCCTTCCCTTCCGAGCCCTGCCGTGTGCCCAAACAGTGGTTTACCCCCACATATGAGGTATCGGCGTACTCGGGAGAAATTGCCCAACAAATTTTAGGATTCATTTTATCCTATTGCCCATGTGAAAATGAAAAACTGAGGCGAAAAGAATTTTTTTGTGAAAAAAAAAGTACTTTTTCATTTTTACAGATCAATTTGTGAAGCACCTGAGGGTTTAAAGTGCTCAATATGCATCTAGATAAGTTCCTTGGGGGGGTCTAGTTTCCAAAATGGGGTCATTTGTGGGGGAGCTCCAATGTTTAGGCACACGGGGGCTCTCCAAACACGACATGGTGTCCGCTAACGATGGAGATAATTTTTCATTCAAAGAGTCAAATGGCGCTCCTTCCCTTCCGAACCTTACCATGTGCCCAAACAGTGGTTTACCTCCACATGTGAGGTATCGGTGTACTCATGAGAAATTGCCCAACAAATTTTAGGATCCATTTTATCCTGTTGCCCATGTGAAAATGAAAAAAATTGAGGCTAAAAGAATTTTTTTGTGAAAAAAAAGTACTTTTTCATTTTTACGGATCAATTTGTGAAGCCCCCGGGGGTTCAAAGTTCTCACTATGCATCTAGATAAGTTCCTTGGGGCGTCTAGTTTCCAAAATGGGGTCACGTGTGGGGGAGCTCCAATTTTTAGGCACACGGGGGCTCTCCAAACGTGACATGGTGTCCGCTAAAGAGTGGAGCCAATTTTTCATTCAAAAAGTCAAATGGCGCTCCTTCCCTTCCAAGCCCTGCCGTGCGCCCAAACAGTGGTTTACCCCCACATATGAGGTATCAGCGTACTCAGGACAAATTGGACAACAACTTTCGTGGTTCAGTTTCTCCTTGTACCATTGGGAAAATAAAAAAAATGTTGCTAAAAGATAATTTTTGTGACTAAAAAGTTAAATGTTCATTTTTTCCTTCCATGTTGCTTCTGCTGCTGTGAAGCACCTGAAGGGTTAAAAAACTTCTTGAATGTGGTTTTGAGCACCTTGAGGGGTGCATTTTTTAGAATGGTGTCACTTTTGGGTATTTTCATCCATATAGACCCCTCAAACTGACTTCAAATGTGAGGTGGTCCCTAAAAAAAATGGTTTTGTAAATTTCGTTGTAAAAATGAGAAATCGCTGGTCAAATTTTAACTCTTATAACTTCCTAGCAAAAAAAAATGTTGTTTCCAAAATTGTGCTGGTGTAAAGTAGACATGTGGGAAATGTTATTTATTAACTATTTTGTGTCACATAACTCTCTGGTTTAACAGAATAAAAATTCAAAATGTGAAAATTGCGAAATTTTCAAAATTTTCGCCAAATTTCCGTTTTTATCACAAATAAACGCAGAATTTATTGACCTAAATTTACCACTAACATGAAGCCCAATATGTCACGAAAAAACAATCTCAGAACCGCTAGGATCCGTTGAAGCGTTCCTGAGTTATTACCTCATAAAGGGACACTGGTCAGAATTGCAAAAAACGGCCAGGTCATTAAGGTCAAAATAGGCTGGGTCATGAAGGGGTTAAACCTTCAATATTCAAGTATCAGTTTCCAGACTATTCATAAATGTAGTGAAAACATTGTATTAATTTTCAGTTCGAGAAGCTTACTAGAGAACGAAAACTTGAAGATGTTGTCTTCTTCCTCCTCCTCTCATTAAAGTTTTCATCCTCTTAATATATTTCACTCACTATATTATATATCACTGTGTACAGTACATACAATTGCTCATTTTTCCTTTCTACCCACTTAATTCTTCTCTTTTCTCTGCTTTACGTAGAAAAAGGAAGTATCTTGCCCCTGCATTTATCATTCACCTCTTCAACTCCTGACCCAGCTGCTCTGCTCCTCCTCCCTGCCAGGGACTTTTGCAGTGACTCTTGACTTATGCAGAGAAGATTAATCTCCTGTTGCTACATAGAGCTTTGAAGGATTCAGGTAGTAAGTTTTAAATAACATGATGTCATAGACTTAATGGAAAAGAGAAGAATTAATCAGGTAGAAAGGCAAAATGAGCAATTGTAAGTACTCTATGCTATATAATATGATGACTGCAATATATTAAGAGGATAACATTTTTGATTGCAGTGCTTCTTTAAGGTCTATGCTTAAAATAAGCCGTCAATATGTGAATGGTGGAAATCTGTCTCCACGGATTAGTAGAGTCAGTGGTCTGGTTTGTGGAGGCTCGGTCAATGATCATTACAATAGTGTCACATCTGAAATCGGCTATGGCTGATACCATAGTTCAGCACTTTCTGATCTGCTAATCATCAAGGTCCTGTGGGTCAAGGCCCCCCTGGTTCTGGAAACCCCTTTGAAGAACCTTTATTTCAGTTTGGACCAGTAGACATGATGATAACGAGGCTATGAAATCTCAATGACTACTTCTTCTCTTGTTGTTCCAATTGTTGTTGGGTCACTCCTGGTCCACATTCTTCCGAACGATTCCCATGTGTCGCTCGGTTGTGTGAAGTAGGCCACCCCATAGCATTTAATACACTTCATGATCTGTGGATTGTAGAGAGAATGTCATTGTCAGGGTATTTCAAGTAATTAATATGGAGCACGTTGTTTCTTACTATATTTCCAAACCAATAGACAGAAGAGTACCATTTCTTCTCGAGGAGATGGCTACCAGATGGTGTAACCGGTAGCACGGGCTAGGCAATAACTGGTGGGATAAAAGTATACTTGTCTCTCCTAAACAAGGAAGAGAAACGTCTCCTGTGGCACCAACGGAGTAACTATAAAGCTGTCCATATATGACATAGCTTTTTTCGAGTTAACAGCTCTCTCTTCCAACTCCCCGATACACTGGAAGGCTGAGCACTCCTGAGTCTTTTTTGAGAGAACCGGTGCCAAACTCCTCTGAAAGCGAGTTATCTTCTCATCAAGCAAAAAGATTTGATAATTGAAATACAACTGGCTTGATCCTTCTCTCCTCAGACATTATCTGTCGGGGGAGAGTCGAGAGACCTCCATATACATTACTGGGCGACCATTCCGATGAAAATCAAAATCAGGGCATTTGGCTGACTTTTCTCGAATGCATATGTGTCTGCCTTAAGTCAGTTTAAGACTCTTGTGACACGACTAAAGATATTGGCCACACCAGAACCCTACGAAAAGGAAATACGTAGCTCATAGTCATGAGACCATCCATACTGACTCTGGATCATGTCACTGCCAACATGTGAATATGGAGAATTGATCAGCTGGGGTATCCTGCAGTCAGAAAGCAGTCAGTCATAGGCTGACTTCCATCTTGAAAAAATTCAATACTTTAGGTTCGTAGGCCATAATTCATCATTTGCGTTTTTTAAGTCACTCTCCATTTCTTTCCCGTGATTTTAGTGCCATTTTTGGCCCAAAATTCAGCAAAATGGCACACACGATTGATGAATTTGGGTCAAGTTGAAAAATGGTCTTTTTTTTCCTGTCTTCAATTAGTTTTTTGAATTTTGACTCCAATAATTGCACCAAAATTATTCCAGCATACTCAATAACATACTGGGGGTGTGAGTCAGGCTGGATGATATTACACCAAATTTTGTGACATTTTAAAAAAGTTGTAATTGACGAATCAAGCAAAACCATCTGGAGTCACTACACTATGCCCAAAAGGCAGAAAAGAAACAAAACAAAATAAAATAAAACAGGTCAGCACACATAAAATAGACTTTAAAAAAGGTATAAATAGTATCATGAATTGGGTCCAAACAAAAAAAAGGGTCAAAACTGGGCAAAAACCAGGTGCGAAGGCAATGATGAATCGTGGACGCAGTGTTTACCGTTCCATCTATTTTTAAGAAAACCAACCATGAAAATTAGAAAAATAAGTACACCTCCTGGACTAGTGATTTTGGGTGAGAACAGGGCAGAGTGACTATGGACTTTAAGAACTGTTATAGGCTTACTATGCAGTACTTGCCATATCTTGTCTATAGTAAAGTTTGACGTAAAGTTTGTAAAAAGACACAACCTACTGCAAAACTTCTACATTTTTGTGGTACATGTTTTAAACCATGCTAATATAAAGTTTTATTGATAAAGTTAATAAAAGACTTACCAGGCAGTATATACAAAGTAGGGCAGGTACAATAATTGAAACAGCCAACGCAATGAGAAGAAATCCATACCATGGCACAATAGGTCCTGTAGGTTCTACATAGAACAAACATGGGTTAGAATTTAAAAATTTGGATGGATTCTTTTCGGCAAATTAGTAGGATCAAATATAAATGATTTTAATTAAATATAATGCAAAATCTTATTTTTTTTTTGTTTGTGCATTGTGAAAATGAATGATTGTCACACTTGGAAATGTTATAAACTCTCACTTCAATCACACCGTTGTTTTTTCATGTACAGCGGTGTGTAAAAGTTTGGGTGCCCCCGGTCAAAATGACTGTTATTGTGAACAGTTAAGCAAGTTGAAGATAATTTCTAAAAGGTCTAAAGGTAAAAATGATTCATATCCTTTGTATTTTAGATCAGAAGCAAATTGGTCATGGGATTAATCTGATGGAATCATGGGATTAATCTGAAGAAAACCTCTCCATTTCGTGTATTTGATACCAAAGAAGTTTTTCAGAAGATTCCTTCCATGATTGTACTGAAAATGCAAGTGCCATTCACAACGTGCCACAACTAACTTTAAGAAGTTTCCTCTTCTATGTGATCTCAAAAAGCTCCTTCATTTAAATTTTTTTTTATAAAAAATTATTTTACGTTCTGAAATATCGCCAACCAACAAGAAGAACATTTTCTCAACATCTCATTTACATGGTTAGTCCCGAAATTCAAGGTTTAGAGAAGGAACCTTAGGTTCTCATGGAGGATTTCTGAGATGCTTTAGCCTTTTTTGCTGAGTTTTTTAGGCAAATTAAAAGCAGCTTTTTACAGTACCAGCAAAAACTGTGAGATTTCAGAAGTCTCATGCACGCTCTTATTTTTTTTTTCCTGATTGAAGTTGTGAACTGAAGCGTGTCTGAATTCGGCATTATGCACGTAGAAAAGCCGCGGAGACACCATCACGTGTTTCTCAACGCAAGCAATAAATCTTTCACCGGGAAGGAACAACCACGGGAAGGGTAGCATCCAAAAAGGAAAACCACCTATGCCAAAACTTGGTGTCCATTCACAGACAGCTGTTTCGGGGTATTTGCCCCTCATCAGTGTGGAGTAGGAAACTGGCTATTAGGAGCAGGAGCTATTATTTGAATTCGGCATTATGTCTGTTCTTTCAGCATTTTTGCAGCATTTTTTTTCACCTAGAAAGCTAGGAACCAATGGAATTATGTAAAAATGCTACAAAAAACTCAACTGAGTTTTTCGTGACATTTTTTAAGCACCTTTGGTGACTAAAACTGACTTTGTTAACCCTTTTACCCCAGAAGGTGGTTTGCACATTAATGACCGGGACAATTTTTACAATTCTGACCACTGTCACTTTATGTCAATAGCTCTGGAACGCTTCAACGGATCCTGGTGATTCTGAGAATGTTTTTTCGTGACATATTGTACTTCATGATAACATTTCTTTGATATGGCCTGCGCTTATTAGTTAAAAAAAAACAAATTTGGTGAAAATTTTGAAAATTTTGCAATTTTCCAACTTTGAATTTTCATGCTCTTAAATCACACAGATGTGTCACACAAAAATACTTAATAAGTAACATTTCCCACATGTCTACTTTACACCAGCACAATTTTGGAAACAATTTTTTTTTGTTAAGAAGTTATAAGGATTATAAGATGACCAGCGATTTTTCATTTTTCCAACACAATTTACAAAACCATTTTTTTAGCGACCATATCACATTTGAAGTCACTCTGAGGGGTCTATATGATAGAAAATACCCAAAAGTGACACCATTCTAAAAACTGCACCCCTCAAGGTGCTCAAAACCACATTCAAGAATTTTTTTTAACCATTTAGGTGCTTCACAGGAATTTTTGGAATGTGGAAAAACAGGGGCAACGGGAAAAATGGACCCCAAAATTTGTTGTGTAATTTCTTCTGAGCATGCCGATACCCCATATAAGGGAGAAAACCACGGTTTGGGTGCAAGGCAGGGCTCGGAAGGGAAGGAGGATCATTTGACTTTTTTAATGTAAAATTTCCTGGAATCATTAGCGGACGTCGTGTCCCGTTTAGAGAGCCCCTGATGTGCCTAAACAGTGCAAACCCCAACAATTTACCCCATTTTGGAAACTAGACCATTCAAGCAATGTATTTAGATGTGTGGTGAGCACCTTAAAGCCCCAGGTGCTTCACAGAAGTTTACAGTGTTGGGCTGTAAAAATACTATCACATTTCCCCCGAAAAAAATATTTTTCCCAAAATTTTGCATTTTCATACTGGTAACAGGAAAAATTGCACCATACAATTTGTTGTGCAATTGAATATGCCAATACCCCATATGTAAGGGAATATTACTTTTGAGGCACAGTGCAAAGCTCAGAAGGGGAGAGGCGCCATATTGGAGTTCAGATTTTGCTGGAATGGTTGATGGTGCCATGTTACATTGTCAGAGCCCCTGAGGTGCCAGAGCAGCAGAATCCCCCTATATGTGAACTCATTTTACAGACTACACTCCCCAATGAATTCGTCTAGGGGTGCAGTGATCATATTAACACCACAGGTGCCTCACAGAACTTTTTAACCACTGAGCAGTGAAGAAAGAATAAATTACATCCTTGGGCCAAACACCCATCATTTGTCCTACAAAGTTTACTATATAGTAGTAAGTGTGATAGTTATGTCTCCCAACTGTCTTCTAGATCCAGCAGGACTGTCCCAAAGTTGGAAAGCTGTCCTGCTTGATGTAGGAGTTACGTCTGTGCTTCAGATTTTAATGTCTCCTCAGGTTAATGATAGAATTTAATATAATGGTGGAGCAGGGATCCAGATGATCCCTCCTCCACTGTTCGGTATATAGGATCTTTGAGTCATGTGACATTCTCAGGTCATGTGACAAGGCAGAAAAGATGCGGAGCATGATGCACATGGAAGGTGTGTGCATGTTCTAATGTAGCAAAGCTGTGTGTGTTGATGTAACGGAGCTGTATGTGTTGAGGTACCAGAGCGGTGAGAACTCTTGGCCACCATACTGTCTGTAATGGGGTCTAGGGGCATCACGCTGTGTTCTCAGCTGTGAGTCAATATGCTGCTTTGTAGGCATCATCCCGAGTGTGCGTGTGTTGGGGTGGGGGTGTCTGTAGGAATCGTGCTGTGTGTGATGGATTGTAATGTGGAGGCATCAATAATGCTGAGGTAAATGCTACTTATGTGGACATTGAAACAGTATAAAAGGACATAGAAAACTATACTGCATATCTGCATTATAATTTCAAGGAAGGCACCAGCATTATTTCATTGCTATGTCGAGAAGGCATGAATATTTTTATCATCATCGTTCTTTATACAGGATGGAGCAAAGGAAGGAGACAAATAGTAAAAGAGGGTAGGTTGTGTCAGCAGCATTGGATTGATATTTCAAAAAGCAAATTTTGGTGGAGAATCCCTTATATTAAAAAGAAGCCAGACAGCGAGGCTGAAGAATCAAAACCTTTGATAAGTGTAGTAAGTTGGGTGATGTACCTTCAGTAGTAGGTGTCTTGGTTGTAGTTGTTGGCCGTTGTGTAGTAATAGGTGGCGTGGCTGTAGCTGGTGGATGTTGTGTAGTAGAACTGACTGGCGCTGGAACAAAACAAAGCAAAAACATACAAAATAGTTAAGATTGTTCATGGTGGTCAGTTGGCACATGACACGTGTGATTTAGACAGTAACATAGAGCAAGTCAACCTTTAATGCAAACACAACCTTAGTAGTGTCAGTGACCTCACCAAAGAAATAGATGGTAATGTGGTAGTAACCAACAGGCCATTTCATAGCACAGTGCAGTTTAGACTTGTCATGTCTTTTAAAATCAAAAAAGTTCAAAAAATTATCCTTCTGTGGCATTTGTGATCAAGTAAACTATTCTGAGCAAGCCACAGACTCTAACTGACTGTGTCACTGCCAGAGGTAACATTATCCTGCTGAGACTGAGAGATTGTAAATTCTATAATGTTCTCCGCTTCTTCCCCACTAAGGCTAGTTTCACACTAGCGTTTTGAGGAGCTGCGGAGGGCTGTGGACTTCCTCTGTGAAGCCCTGCCCTCGACCGCTAGCTCTGCCTACTTCTGTATGCGGCCTGCGTACCTATCTTTAACATTAGGTATGCAGGTCGTGCCGCTGTATGCGGATGCTTCCACATGCGTCGTTTTGACGATGCGAAGAAAAAAAATTGCTACAAGTCAAAACGACGCATGCGGAAGCATCCGCATACAGCGGCACGACCTGCGTACCTAATGTTAAAGATAGGTACGCAGGCCGCATGCAGAAGTAGGCGGAGCTAGTGGCAGAGGCGCGGCCGAGGGCGGGGCTTCACAGAGGAAGTCCGTAGCCGTCCGCAACGCTAATGTGAAACCGGCCTAACTTGCTTACCATACAAAAGAGCAGGCCTAGTGTAGCTTTCATTTGGTTGCACCACTTCCCTGCCTGCAGCTTCTGTCAGTGCTAATGATTATACTTTTGCTGGCACAGGTCGTTCACATATTCTTATCCACAGTAAGTTTTTTTTTTAAATTTCGCTTTTAACCTACCACATCCAAATGCGTTACCGCTTTTCTTTTACCATACAATTTATATAATACTATAATTAACGTTTGACAATCTTTTCAACCCCAACTATTCAAACCTTACCAAATATCACATAAGAAGAAACACTATATGCAAATGTGCACATGCAGAAAGCAAAATATGGCGGTAAGCTGCAGTGTTAGTGTGGCATGTGCTGTTGTCAAATTGGACTAGGAAAATAGGTGGGGAACAGTAGAAATGCACAAATAAAAGGCTACATTTTTTTTCAATTTTTGCTTTTATGTTTTCAAAAAAAATGACAAATTAAGAAATTTTAGGTAGGTGCACATCCAAACATCCATCATCTGCAACAGGGTGCCATCTTGACATTGATGTGGTGTTTAAAAATGTAAAATTTGACTTTGAAAACAGATAGGCAAAAACAAATTGATTAAGACATGCATACATTGAGGCTACACAGTCACAGTTAAATATCTGGATTTTAGGGAATAACATTTTATATATAAAAAAAAAAGTATTTCCTCTTCACATGAAGGACTGCACAAGAAAGGTAAATATTCAGAACAGACTCTTGTGAGCACTTGTAAGTAGATTGTGCTGGCCTGCTTATTAGTTCAAGTACATCTGTCACTAAGATTTTGATTCATGATCAGAAAGAAGCATGAAGGAGGGGAAAAGAGTCTTGTGGTTACCACTTTCTGGGCTGCTGCTGTGGTTCTGATAAAGCTACTCCTCTCTTTCCATCTCCATTGCTGAGCTGTGAGCTTTGACATCTTCTCACGCTCCTAAAATCAACCTCAATCAGCTGCTGCATTCCCTGCCTCAGCTTTTACACAGGCTATGATAGTCTCTCCTGATTGGCTGCTCTGTTCTTTGTAATGTAATAGCTGCAAGGCATTATGGGGAAGCCTGCGCGGGTCGTGCCTGAAGTCATGTCAGCCTTTCATGATTGATATACTCTTCTTCAATGTGTGAAAAGGTGAAGAACATTTTTGGGGGCGTTTCACAGAAATTGATTTGCAAATTTTTTGAATTCTCCGGGACCAACCGGTTTTTATAAAATTTGAATTGAATTTGATTCGAGCAGAATCGATTCCATCATCTCTAGTGGTCCCAAAGAAAAAATATTTGACTTATATTCCTCTTTTCCTCTTTCACTTTCCATTCTGTTCATTGATAACATATACGGTTATACTATTATTTTTGAAGCATTCTCACTTTGCAGCATTTTTTCCACAACTTCCTACACTTTGCACAGTACTGTACAACAATATGTCCAGAAGTGAGTCAGAGCAGATAACTGCACCTATATCGATTCAGTACAACATAAAAATTGTAAAATTCTGCCTTTGAAAAATCACAGAGATAAATAATATTGAGGCAAATCTTACTTACGTGGACATTCACACGGTATCAGAGGACACAGATAACTGTAGTACATTTCTGGGCTGCAGTGTTGAGGAAGGCACCAGCAGTGATTCTTTCCTAAGTTCAGAAGTCATAAATATTATTATCATCATCATTTTTTATGTAGGTGAACATGATCTGTCAACTTGGCCAAGGAAGGAAGCAAATAGAAAAATCAGTTGCATTAGGTTGATTCCAAAATTAATTTTATTAGAAAGCCTCTTCAAATGGAAAAATGCTAGATAGCAAGGCTGAAGAAACAATACCCTATGGTAAGCTTCATAAATTAAGTAACATACCTTCAGGAGTAGATGGTATGGTAGTAGTTGTTGGGCGTTCTGTGGTAGTAGATGGCATGGTTGTAGTTGTTGGGTGTTCTGTTGTAGTAGATGGTATGGTTGTAGTTGTTGAGTATTCTGTGGTAGTAGATGCCATAGTTGTAGTTGTTGGGTGTTCTGTTGTAGTATATGGCATGGTTGTAGTTGTTGGGTGTTCTGTGGTAGCAGATGGTATGGTTGTAGTTGTTGGGTGTTCTGTTGTAGTAGATGGCATGGTTGTAGTTGTTGGGTGTTCTGTGGTAGTAGATGGTATGGTTGTAGTTGTTGAGTATTCTGTGGTAGTAGATGCCATAGTTGTAGTTGTTGGGTGTTCTGTGGTAGTAGATGGCATGGTTGCAGTTGTTGAGCGTTTTGTGGTAGTAGATGGCATGGTTGTAGTTGTTGGGTATTCTGTGGTAATAGATGCCATAGTTGTAGTTGTTGGGTGTTCTGTGGTAGTAGATGGCATGGTTGTAGTTGTTGCGCGTTCTGTGGTAGTAGATGGCATGGTTGTAGTTGTTGGGTATTCTGTGGTAGTAGATGCCATAGTTGTAGTTGTTGGGTGTTCTGTGGTAGTAGATGGCATGGTTGTAGTTGTTGCGCGTTCTGTGGTAGTAGATGGCATGGTTGTAGATGTTGGGTATTCTGTGGTAGTAGATGGTATGGTTGTAGTTGTTGGGTATTCTGTGGTAGTAGATGCCATAGTTGTAGTTGTTGGGTGTTCTGTGGTAGTAGATGGCATAGTTGTAGTTGTTGGGTATTCTGTGGTAGTAGATGCCATAGTTGTAGTTGTTGGGTGTTCTGTGGTAGTAGATGGCATGGTTGTAGATGTTGCGCGTTCTGTGGTAGTAGATAGTATGATAGCAGTTGTTGGAGGTTGTGCAGTAGTACTTACTGGCCCTGGAGCTAAACAAAAATTGGAAAATAAATAAAAATAAAAATTATTCCTAAGAAACAAAACAATGTAACAATGGTCAGTGGGCACATAGCATATATGATGTGGACAGTGACATGTCGAACATAGAGTAAGCCAACCTTTGATGCAATCACAACCTTAGAACAGAATCAGAGCTCCTATTTAGATTCACTACTACATGTAAATTCTAAAATTCTGCCTTAATGTGGTCACAGTTAAATAATATTGAGGTAAATCCTACTTACGTGGACATCCACATGGTATGAGGTGATATAGATGACTGTAGTACATATCTGGGCTGCAGTGTTGAGGAATAGAGATAAGTGAACCTTCCAAGGTTTGGTTCAGTTCTCCGAACGTCTCAATGTTCACCAAACATGTTTGCCAAATTTATACACAACACAATAATGGGTGCCAAAAAGCTTCCGAAACAGCTCAAATTAGGGGCAGACAGGGTCTTGGACCAGCATTTCCAGCTGAAACATTGATCAGGTGGATGTGTGAGGTGTAGGCCTGGTGCTCTGAGAGCCCTGCCAAATTCATGCATCAAACACGAAGGAGACCCAACTTGGATTCCAAACATTTCCAAAAATTATGGGCAGACAACAGGAAAAGTGACATGAATTGACCCACACTAGAAATTTTCTAATGGCATAGCAGCAGTCAACTACGGGCCGTGAATGAGGTATCAGGGTCTGGGCCAGAATTTAGAACTTTGAATTGAAGTTTCAATTAAGACCTGGTGGTTAAGGGATCGGTGTAAACTTATTTATGTTACCTCATGCAACATTTTTTTCAGCCACACTTAGATGGCACAAACATCAGTTTCATAGAGTACTATTGGTAGAAAAATGTAAGGATAGTAACACAAGAAGTTGAGTGAAGGTAAGTGCAGGCCTGCCTGTCTGGGAACTCTACTGCTACAGGCAGCATACACGGAGGAAATCCAACTTGGATTCTCCACATTTCGAAAAATTATTGACATACACCACTGAATTGGCATCAATTTCTACAGAGTACAAACAGTATATTAGGCCTATGACACTCCTTCCACTAGAGGCAAGCCACCAGATGGAGATCCAACTTTGAGTCTTCAAATTAAAAAAAAATTGTCTGTAATATCAGCAGCAGTAGCAGCAGCAGACACAGAAGCTATGACAAAGATGCCACAGACTACAATAACGCAAGATCAATGAGTGACACTAAAAAGGACACCTTAGCCTAGTCTTGCCAGTCTGCAACTGGGACACTAAAGTCATTGGAGATCCATGACTTATTCATTTTAATGAAAGCTATGCAGTCTACACTGTCAGGGGACAGCCGGATATGCTTAATGTTGGCTGCCGGGCATGACAAAACCTCCAAGGTGTAACAGGCGAGCTCAGGTCACGCTTCCATTTTTGAAGACCAAAATGCAAAAGGGTCCAAATTCCCCCTGATGGCACGGATATTGAGCTCAAGATACTCCTGCACCATCCTCTCCATTTGTTCACAAGGAGTCAGACTTGTACTCTGTTCTGCTGGTGCACAGGCTGGTCTAACAAATGTGTGAAACGACTCACAGAAATTGCTTATGCCACTTACAGTGATTCTGCTGCTAAAGTTTTTGCGATTATGCCTTGATGTTCCCAGGGATTTACATCTAGAACTGGGATGCACACTGTGTGCCTCACAGGTGTCTTGGGGAAAACCACTCTTAAGATTGTCTACAAGCGTGTTTTGATACTCCAGCATGCACGGCTCCCTTTCCAGGGAGGAAGCATCAAGCTAAATGTACTCTTGTACCGTAGATCTAACAGAGTGGCAACCCAGTAGTTGGCACTATTTCTAAACTGAAGAATATGGTCATCATGTTGAAGACAGTGCAACAAGAATGTGCTCATGTGTCGGGGCTTCCATGAGGTCCAAGTCCATGGTGTGTTGGTGGCGGGGTAACCATCAAGGTTGCTTTATCCGTCCCCTCCCACAACCATGGAAAACAGAGAGGGGATCTTTATCCTCTTCATCTCCTGACTGCTGCGCGTCCATCACCTCATTCTCCTCCATTTGTTCCTTGGTTCCTGCACATTCACTGACAGTTTGTGTGGTAACATGAGCTTTCCTCAATCACTAGTACACAGTATGGCTTGGTGACCTGTGTACAGGTACCTCGTACAGCGGTGGGGGCACTGCCATCACCATGTGTTGTGGTCAAGAAAAGGATATCCCTCTTGTCCTTGCACTTGACCACTAGCAGGTTGTCTCTACATTGGGCTCTGCTCTTACCCTTTCTGAGCAGCTTCCCAATTAGCATTAGGGAGGTCTCTCTGATTTTTGTGGACAATACCGCAGGCTGCGGTAGCTCACACAGAGAGGGACTTAAAGAGTGGGATGCTGGAATAAAAGTTACCTATGTAGAGGACTGATAACTTTATCCTGAAATGGGTGCTTTTTTTACTCACTCCCAGGACAGAGGGGCATTCAGGGGCTTCAATGTAGCTGTCCTTCCCTTCATAAACTCTAAACCT
Organism: Ranitomeya imitator; assembly: GCF_032444005.1. Classification (NCBI taxonomy): domain Eukaryota; kingdom Metazoa; phylum Chordata; class Amphibia; order Anura; family Dendrobatidae; genus Ranitomeya; species Ranitomeya imitator. Next base: position 33,940,116 of record NC_091283.1, read on the forward strand.
GTGGGTGTACCCTGAGGTACTACCTCAGAGCTTGCAGAATTTAATTCCATACCTTTCCTGGTGAAGTGTCACTGGATGCGCTGCTGATAATTATATCCAACGAATATTTTTCTTGAAAACTTTATTTTAGCTGGTTTACAAAGTCAACGCGTTTCAAGGGCAACACAGAACCTCTTCGTCAGCTTAACTTTGAGATTACGGTCAAACTTGGGGTCATTTCGGGGAATATGACTTTGTTTCATAGATATCAAAGTATCACTTTATTCCGCTTCCTATGACCTGCATGCCCATATAGACGGAGCAGGAGGGTTGATCCCACTGACAGATTCCCTTTAATTTGTCACCTTATGGCACCTCCATTTTGCACATATTTTCCTTCAAAGCAATGATACTACGGGTAAGTAACTCTAAGTAACTCTGGCACAGAAAGGAACATTTTACATTTAACCACCGACAAGCTCCCTGTAAGCTGCCCGATATGTAATAAAAAACTCAGCAAGATCAGAATTTCACTTTAGTTATTATTCCCCACAGAAAGTAAGAAGAGTTGTAAAATTCTATTTAAAATTGTTGTGCTGAAAAATATGGCTCATTCTCCAAAAATAGAGGACAATCCTTCCTGAGGAAGACAGAAAAAAAGTCATGGCTCTTGGAAAGCAGAGATTAAAAATATGAAACAAAAAAGTCTTCACATATAGGCTGAAATAGATTGTGTCCTTAAAGGGTTAATGTATATGTATTATGCAGTGAGTTTAAACAGAAGCTGAATCTTTGGAGTGAATCTCACTTACGGGGACAGTCACACGGGATGAGGCGGCACTTATAATGGTTGTGGTTGGGCATAGTCGGATTGCAGTGTCGAGGAAGGCACCAGCAGTGTTTCTTTTCTGCATAGTGTTAAGAAAACACGATTGTTATCAACATTATTTTTATATAGTGTTTACCTTTATTATACATTTATTACATAAGCTGAGCTTAACATTTGTCAAGTTTCTCACCGCTAGGAGATATTTTCCTAATGGATATTAGTACACAGAAAGAGGAATATTATGGTACAAGAAAATTGATTTAAATTGCAATCGAAATAGAAAAAAAATAGGGTTTTCAAATAACAATATGCTTAAAATAGGCCGTGTCCTTAGTGGGTTATATATCGGTCATCTCATTATCATCACAGACAGGATTAAAATAAAAAGTTATACCTCAGTATACAGAGAGAACAGATAAACGGAGGCGTATATTGAACAATTCAAGTAAAATACTTTATTCCAAATGTTTAAAATATGACAAACAATTAATTAAAAAAGAGCCAATAGTGCGTGATGATGAGCTAAGGAAAACTAAGTGGCACCACCAGATGGCAGGCAAGAACACTATCTGATAATAATAGACAATGTAATCCACAACATTACAAAGTAAACAGCAGAGCACCAATGACGAATATGTAAATATCCATATAATGTGTATTGTACATTCTGATCACTTAATATAGTTAGGGTGCCTGTAGTATCAACAAGGTACATTGCTCAAACAAGATTAATAATAACCCATAATGTCCTACATTTATGTAAAAACCAGAGTCAACATATCTTACCAAAGTCCATGCGATGGTGCCACTTCCCCACTTTACCTCTATATACAGTAGATAACACAGGATCCTCAATTCACAATAGGTGATGTCACAGCTCACCTCCTCCTCCTGTACAATGACTGATAACACCTCTATATACAGTAGATAACACAGGATCCACCATTCACAATAGGTGATGTCACAGCTCACCTCCTCCTCCTGTACAATGACTGATAACACCTCTATATACAGTAGATAACACTGGATCCACCATTCACAATAGGTGATATCACAGCACACCTCCTCCTCCTGTACAATGACTGATACCACCTCTATATACAGTAGATAACACAGGATTCTCCATTCACAATAGGTGATATCACAGCTCACCTCCTCCCCCTCCTGTACAATGACTGATAACACCTCTATATACAGTAGATAACACAGGATCCTCCATTCACAATAGGTGATGTCACAGCTCACATCCTCCTCCTCCTGTACAATGACTGATAACACCTCTGTATACAGTAGATAACACAGGATCCACCATTCACAATAGGTGATGTCACAGCTCACCTCCTCCTCCTGTACAATGACTGATAACACCTCTATATACAATAGATAACACTGGATCCACCATTCACAATAGGTGATATCACAGCTCACCTCCTCCTCCTGTACAATGACTGATACCACCTCTATATACAGTAGATAACACAGGATCCTCCATTCACAATAGGTGATATCACAGCTCACCTCCTCCTCCTGTACAATGACTGATAACACCTCTATATACAGTAGATAACACAAGATCCACCATTCACAATAGGTGATGTCACAGCTCACCTCCTCCTCCTGTACAATGACTGATAACATCTCTATATACAGTATCCAAGAAGTATCGTTTCTCCTTGTGGAGAGTGACATGATAACCATGTCGAAGTGAGGAGACTTAAAGCCGCAATGCTCCTCTGGGAAATATGCAAATTTTCTCTTCAGAGAGGAAGAGGACTAGAACTCTAGTGCCACCTATTGCAAGTAGCAATCCTAACAGTCAATGTCGACCCTTTAACGAGCCTTGTCACATGACTTAGGATAATAGCCAAACCAGAATCTCAATTTGCAGACACTGTGTTTCGGGGTACTGCCCCTCGTCAGTGCAAAGTCTGCAAATTGAGATTCTGGTTTGGCTATTATCCTAAGTCATGTGACAAGGCTCGTCAAAGGGTCGACATTGACTGTTAGGATTGCTACTTCCAATAGGAAGTTTTTACCCTTCTGTAAACACCGCCTACCTTTTTTGGAGTAAAATATAAAATTACTAGCTTTATCTCTCCTTGCTCTATAAGGAACCGTCACGTCCTCTGAGGTGAATTACGCTAGTAATCTGGGTTGGCTCCGGACCCGTTAATAATTAAGAAATCGGAGCTGGTGGCGGCTGATTTGTCCTGTGCGTTTGGGAGTCTTTGTAGCAACTGGCGGCGTTGATAATTATGATTCCCGCCTGAGTGGAAGTAGTTACATAACCCTTGCTGCAGCTTGCCCATTAGCCAGTACAAAGTAATGCAGCCTTTCTGGCAACTAATTACCTTAGGTGCAGTACCCTGACTGACCTGAAGGTAAGGGGGCACCAGAGAGCTGCAAGTTCAAAACCGGAACTGGGAAGTGGGATATAGATAAATCCCCTTCAGAAAGAACCAGGGGCAACCAAACAACCCCCAGTTCATGACAAATTGGTGTGAGTGGTGGGGATGATAAAGGTATCCCCCCAGTGAACAGTGACAAGAGACATGATGGCTGCTTCCATAAGCATGGACACTGTATAAAAGAAAATTGCAATCTAAATATAAAAACAGATTATAAATATCAGTACTATGAATATTAATTCTTATTAGTGAAAAAAAAGAAAAACTTGTTACATTTCCAGTAAGAAATAAATAAGATTTGTCCATGTTAGATACTCACTCGTAGTCACAGTTGTTGTTGTTGTGCTTGGCTTTTTTGTTGTCATTGTACCTGAGCCAAAATTATCAAACAGATTAGTGGTTTCGTCAGACTAGTGGTGGCGGCCTGTCCCCACTGTCCCCTGCCCTCCCTCTGGAGCTGGTGTCACGGGGCTACCGCGACAGAGAGGTTCCAGAGAACCGCAGCACTTTGGGCCTCGTTCACACACAATGAACAGGAGCTCTTCTCCTGAATTCTGACCTGGCTGCCTTGCGCCAGCAGGGCAGGAGTTAAACCTTGTTACTGAAGTTACTCAGAGCTATGTCTCTCAGCTGATTTGGTTTTGGTAATCTCCGCTCCTATATAGACTCAGCTTTGTCTACAACTGTTGTCAGTGATCAGTTCTGCTGCCTGGCTTGGAGTGTGAAGGAGCGTAGTGTTGGAGTTTGGAGGTTTATTTACAGAGATTGGTGTCTACTGTTTTGGTTGCATGTTAAACCTGTTTTCCTTCCTAATTTTTTCCTTCTCTTCCCTTCTCTGTGTTTCCTCTGTGGTTGTGTGAGCATTTGGTGAGTTTGAGACTTTTAGTTACCTTGTCTGTATACCCTGTCAATTGTTGTATTTATACACTGGTGCAGTCCACCTACCTTTGGGGGAGAGGGGGCCGCTGATAGGGCCTGCACAGGAGACAGGGATACGCTGGCGGCTCAGGCCTCCTAACCATCATAGGTACCCCTGAGATAAGGGAAATCCAGGGCCCCATTATAGTGGCAGGGACAGGTGCGGGTCCCAGTACGCCGTCCTGCCCCTTTATCGCCGTTAACGGCGTGACAGCTGGACTGACCAGTCTCTACCTATACACATAGTACTTCAGACGAGGAGAAGTCCTCACATTCCTCCGTGACTTGTACTCATCAGCATGTTTCCGTCTGTTTAAAGTTCTGCAGCGTTTCAGACTTTTTAGCAGATTAAATTCCCGTGTATAGAGAGGTCACTTCCTTTTTTTAACCTTTCACATATGTTTCTCAACTTTGGTGGGAAAATAAAACCTTTTCAGTGAAGTAACCCGTGATGTGTCAAGAAATGTACCAAAAGTTATCAATACATTAAAATATGTTTCAGTTGAATCTACAGGTTTTCTTCTTTCTTCCCAGACATTATTTTATTAGAAGAATATATAAAAGCATGAAAACAGCGACAAGCAAAGTGATTCTAGTTGGATTCTGCGATCTATTGTAGGTTAAGCTGTGTCACAAAAAGTATAATTACAGCTAAACACAACCTGAATTCTAGTCAAATAATAAAAAAAAAAAATACTTTTTTCTCTATATCAAAAGTATTAAACACTTACTTGTAGTGGAAGCAGTTGGGGTTGATGATGTATCTGGAACTATACCAGAATTAAGGAAAGTTACGAAACAATATAATTTTAAAAAAATTACAATTTTCCCATGATGGAGTACGCAATGTAATGTAAACTGACACCAAAAACGTATTATTAGTAGTTGGAATTGTTGGGCTTAGGTATGTAGATGAAGATGGAGCCATACGAAAAGGAATAGTTTAAAGGGAACCTGTCACCTGAATTTGGCGGGACTGGTTTGGGGTCATATGGGCGGAGTTTTTGGGTGTTTGATTCACCCTTTCCTTACCCGCTGGCTGCATACTGGCCGCAATATTGGATTGAAGTTCATTCTCTGTCCTCCGTAGTAGTGCAAGATTGCCTTGCGCAGGCGTGTACTACGGGGGACAGAGAAAGAACTTCAATCCAATATTGCGGCCAGCATGCAGCCAGCGAGTAAAGAAAAGGTGAATCAAACACCTGAAAACTCCGCCGATATGACCCAAAACCAGTCCCGCCAAATTCAGGTGACAGGTTCCCTTTAAAAACTTGGCAATGTGATCTATATAAATTGGATGTTTTAGATTAATCACATAAAAACATTATTCTCTGTCAAGATATTGGTTAAAGGGGTTGTCCACTACTAGGATAACACCTATACTCACCTCCCGTGCTGTTCTAGCAGTGTCAGCACTCGCGTTCCTGGGACTCACATGAGGTTGTTAAATCGCGCAAGCCATGCGCCCAATGTCAGGATTCGCCGGTGTTGCTACTTTGAGCGGGTTTGAGGTCACCACATGTAGGCGATTTGCATACGCGCAGTTATGTCCTGAGTATACTTGCCGGCCCTCACACCTTTCACTTATATTAAAGCGAGGCTGAAAACGTCTAGTCGGAATGTGACCAGAAGGATCCAAATTGCAAACTTGTGGTCACTTGACCACCAGCTTTTGGCAGCAACACTGAAGAATCCTGACAGTGTGCGGTGTGCATGCTGTAAGGATTCAAAAGTCTGCAGTCACATAGAGTGAGACTATTACTAGAAGACCGGACAACCCCTATAACACAATATGTAGACCATGTCACAAAACTATCGATGAGCAGATCTGACAAAATTCGAGTTATCCAAATTATGAACATTTTCTCAGGAAATTCATTTCTCAGCAAAGTTATTCTCCACAAATTGAATATATTTTATTATACTCTGAGTTCTCATCAAACCCCGAAGCATAGTAAATGTAAGATGGTTAAAAATGATACTCACTGCTCACCTGTCTGGACCCTTCGCTGCCTGCCATCTGTCCCTCAGAGTCGCCTCTTTCCTCCATTGTGCTCCTCATCTATTGCAATGCACAGTGAGGTCGCGGCTTAAAGTCAAAGCCTAAATTGAACAGGCTGTAAAATATGGTGTAGGAAGGCAGTGGAAGAGGCCTTCTTTGACCTATTCACTCTAGGACAGGACTTCAGGCTGAGACCAGGCCCCAGAGGTCACTGCACGTCACTCATCCATGACATCATGTTGTCTGATGCGCAGAGACCTCTGAGGCCTGGTCACCCAGACTAAGCTGGCCGAAGACACAACTGTGGAAAGAAGAGGACCGGACGGTGGGCAGCATGAAGGGGGAAAGAAGAAGCAGATCTGATGGCCAAATGACGGGCAGCCAGTGGTAGAGTAAAAAAATAATTAAATCTTGACATTTTCAAGTCTTACATTTTTTACCAGAAGTATACCAATAGCTTACCAGCAGTGAGATGCGGAGTGGTGGTTGAGCTTTTTGATGTAGTCGGAGCTGAAGAATAGAAGACTGAGTTAACAATAACCGTCATAACTTCTTGCTTTTGATTTTCTTACTTAATTTCTATCCATAAACGCAGACAAGGGGTGGTGGGGGGGCATATATAAAAAAACAAGTTGCTAGTTTCAGTTGCATTAGGTAGATGCCAATATTAATTTTGGTAGATAACGTCTTCAAATTGAAAGATGCTTCCTGTAGATAGCAAGGCTGAAGAACCAATGCCCTATTGGTGAGTTTAGCAAATTGAGTTACATACCTTCAGTAGTAGGTGGCATGGTTATAGCTGTTTTGTGTTCTGTGGTAGTTGGTAGTATGGCTGTAGTTGTTGGTCGTTCTGTGGTAGTTGGTGATATGTTTGTAGTTGTTGGGTATTCTGTGGTAATTGGTGGTATGGCATTACTTGTTCGGCGTTCTGTGGTAGTTGGTGGTATGGTTGTATTTGTTGGGTGTTCTGTGGTAGTTGGTGGTATGGTTTTAGTTGTTGGGTGTTCAGTCATAGTAGGTGGGATAGTTGTAGTGCGTTCTGTGGTAGTTGGTGATATGTTTGTAGTTGTTGGGTGTTCTGTGGTAATTGGTGGTATGGCATTACTTGTTGGGAGTTCGGTGGTAATTGGTGACATGTTTGAAGTTGTTGGGCGTTCTGTGGTAGTTGATGGTATGGTTATAGTTGTTGGGTGTTCTGTGGTAGTTGGTGATATGTTTGTAGTTGTTGGGTGTTCTGTGGTAATTGGTGGTATGGCATTACTTGTTGGGCGTTCTGTGGTAGTTGGTGGTATGGTTATAGTTGTTGGGTGTTCTGTTGTAGTTGGGGGTATGGTTGAAGTTGTTGGGTGTTCTGTTGTAGTTGGTGGTATGGTTGAAGTTGTTGGGTGTTCTGTGGTAGTTGGTGGTATGGTTCTATTTGTTGAGCGCTCTGAGGTAATTGGTGATATTGCTGCAGTTGTTGGGAGTTCTGTTGTAGTTAGTGGTATGGTTGTAGTTGTTGGGATTTCTATGGTTGTAGGTGGCATGGTTGCAGTTGTTGGGCTTTGTGTGGTAGTAGGTGGCATGGTTGTATTTGTTGGGGTTTTTGTGCTAGTAGTCTGCATGGTTGTAGTTCTTGTGCTTTGTGTGGTACTAGTTGGCATAGTTGTAGTTGTTGGGTGTTCCGTGGTAGCCGTTGACATGGTTCTAGTTATTGGGTTTTCTGTGTTAGTGGGTGGCATGGTTGCAGTTGTAGGGCTTTGTGTGGCAGTAGGTGGCATGGTTGTATTTGCTGGGTTTTGCATGGTAGTAGTTGGCATGGTTGTAGTTATTGTGCTTTGTGTGGTAGTAGTTGGCATAGTAGTAGTTGTTTGGTGTTCTGTGGTAGCCGTTGACATGGTTGTAGTTGTTGGGTGTTCTGTTGTAGTAGTTTGCATGGTTATAGTTGTTTGGTGTTCTGTGGTAGCAGGTGGCATGGTTTTAAGTGTTGAGCTTTGTGTGGTAGTAGGTGGCATGGTTGTAGGTTTTGGGCTTTGTGTGGTAGTAGGTGGCATGGTTGTAGCTTTTGGGCTTTGTGTAGTAGTAGTGCCTGGACCGAGAAAAGAAAACACGCCAACCAAAAAGTTATTTCACTCCAATGAAAGATGAGTATGTGATGTTGGGCAATTGGCACAAAGCAAATGTGATATGGACCGTGACATGCCCAACGTAGCTGATGACATGTAACTTTGTTTATCTTGAGTCTGGTACAACTTCTATTACTAACTCTTCCCAGTTACTGCTGTAAGTAACTGTTACTACATAGTTGTAAATGAGACGGACAGAGGGGTACATAAAAATCATGGGGTCCTGAAGCAAAAGTAAAAATTGGATGATACCCCAAAATAATAAAAATACTCGGTGGAGTCTGTAGGATAGTGGTGCTTAGGTGAAGTCACAGAAGGACATACTGTACCTTCCTATTTTTTAAAGACAGGTAGAGGACAGTGCGTGATGCCCATATGGAAGCCTCTTAATGCTCTGTCCCACTGTGACATCCCTTTCATGGCCACCATACAATATTATGTTCTGAAATCCGCCCCCCAACATACACCATATGGTATAAACCACAGTCAATCGTCAGCACAATTTCTCCCCACAGTACCCCACACATGGATTCTTCCACAAGCAGTATGAAGCCCTCGGAGTAATCCCCCTACATAATATGAAACCCAATGAGTTTCTTCTTATGAGGCCTTTCTCACTGATCTCTCCACAATATTATGTCCAATAGTGATCCCCCCACTGTTCCTGACATACTGATATACTGATTGATATCTGCAATCCAATGTCTTATTCCAGAGAAAAACAAGCTTTTCTTAATATGTAAATTATTTGTTAAGATCTATGGGCCAGACATAGATCTCCCTGATAATCTGCCTACAAAGCTTTTTCTGAAATGACAGGGGCGATAATTAGTATGAGACATGTAGATTAGGAGAGCAGACTGTCAGTCATTACATGTCTCACACTGGTGATGCCAATCTCTGAGGGCAGATTGTCAGAGAGATCTAAGTTCGGCCCATAGATCTTATCTACTCATTTGCATATAAGAAAAATGTAAATTCTCTGGGATAAGACAACAGGTCACAGATATCAGGGTATCACTTTATTCCGCTTCCTATGACCTACATGTCCATATAGATGAAGCAGGAGGGTTGATCCCACTGACAGATTCCATTTAATTCGTCACCTTAAGGCACCTCAATTTGGCACATATTTTCCTTCAAAGCAGTGCTACTATGGGTAAGTAATAGTGATGAGCGAATATACTCATTGCTCGGGTTTGCCCGAGTACGCTCGGGTGGTCTCCGAGTATTTCTAGTGCTCATAGATTTAGTTTTTGTTGACTCAACTGCATGATTTAGAGCTGCTAGCCAGGCAACCCCCACATGTGGGGGTTGCCTGGTTGCTAGGGAATCCCCACATGTATTCATGCAGCAGAGGCAACGAAAACTAAATCTCCGAGCACTAACAAATACTCTGAGATCACCCGAGCATCATTAGTAAGTAATAGTGATGAGCACGCTCGGGTGGTCTCCGAGTATTTATGACTGCTCGGAGATTTAGTTTTCATCACCTTAGCTGAATGATTTACAGCTACAATCCAGGCTCATTACATGTGGGGATTCCCTAGCAACCAGGCAACCCCCACATGTACTCAATCTGGATAGTAGCTGTAAACCATTCAACTGAGGTGATGAAAAGTAAATCTGAGCAGTCATAAATACTCGGAGACCACCCGAGCGTGCTCTGGAAAACCCGATCAACGAGTACACTCGCTCATCACTAGTCTTCACATATGGGCTGAAATAGATTGGGTCCTTAAAGGGTTAATGTATATCTATTATGCTGTGAGTTTAAACAGAAGCTGAATCTGTTATCAGTTATCATTACCCACAGAAAGTAGGAAGAGTGGTAAAATTCTATGTAAAATTGTTGTGCTGAAAAATATGGCTCATTCTGCAAAAAAAGAATAATCCCTCCTGAGGAAGACAGAAAAAAAGTCATGGCTCTTGGAAAGCAGAGATTAAAAATATGAAAAAAAGTCTTCACATATAGGCTGAAATAGATTGTGTGCTTAAAGGGTTAATGTATATCTATTATGCAGTGAGTTTAAACAGAAGCTGAATCATTGGAGTGAATCTCACTTACATGGACAGTCACACGGGATGAGGCGGCACTTATAATGGTTGTAGTTGGGCATAGTCGGATTGCAGTGTCGAGGAAGGCACCAGCAGTGTTTCTTTTCTGCATTTTGTTAAGAACACACGATTGGTATCAACATTATTTTTATATAGTGTTTACCTTTATTATACATTTATTATATAAGCTGAGTTTAACATCTGTTAAGTTTCTCATCTCTAGGGGATATTTTCCTAATGGAAATTAGTATACAGAAAGAGGAATATAATGGTTCATAAAAATTAGTTTAAATTGTAATCTAAATAGAAAAAAATAGGGTTTTCAAATGACAATATGCTTAAAATAGGCCGTATCCTTAGTGGGTTAAATATCGGTTACCTCATTATCATCACAGATAGGATTAAAATATAAAGTTATACCTCTATACACAGTAAATAACACAGGATCCACTAATCACAATAGGTAATGTCACAGCTCACCTCCTCCTCCTGTACAATGACTGATAACACCTCTATATACAGTAGATAACACAGGATTCACCATTCACAATAGGTGATGTCACAGCTCACCTCTTCCTCCTGTACAATGACTGATAAACCCTCTATATACAGTAGATAACACAGGAGCCACCATTCACAATAGGTGATATCACAGCTCAACTCCTCCCTCTCCTGTATAATGACTGATAACACCTCTATATACAGTAGATAACTCAGGATCCACCATTCACAATAGGTGATGTCACAGCTCACCTCCTCCTCCTGTACAATGACTGATAACACCTCTATATACAGTAGATAACACAGGGTCCACCATTCACAATAGGTGATGTCACAGCTCACCTCCTCCTCCTGTACAATGACTGATAACACCTCTATATACAGTAGATAACACAGGATTCACCATTCACAATAGGTGATGTCACAGCTCACCTCCTCCTCCTGTATAATGATTGATAACACCTCTATATACAGTAGATAACACAGGATTCACCATTCACAATAGGTGATGTCACAGCTCACCTCCTCCTCCTGTATAATGACTGATAACACCTCTATATACAGTAGATAACACAGGATCCACCATTCACAATAGGTGATGTCACAGCTCACCTCCTCCCTCTGTACAATGACTGATAACACCTCTATATACAGTAGATAACACAGGGTCCACCATTCACAATAGGTGATGTCACAGCTCACCTCGTCCTCCTGTACAATGACTGATAACACCTCTATATACAGTAGATAACACAGGATTCACCATTCACAATAGGTGATGTCACAGCTCACCTCTTCCTCCTGTACAATGACTGATAAACCCTCTTTATACAGTAGATAACACAGGAGCCACCATTCACAATAGGTGATATCACAGCTCAACTCCTCCCTCTCCTGTATAATGACTAATTACATCTATTCATACAGTAGATAACTCAGGATCTGCCATTCATGATATGTGAATCAGTGATTGTCCTAAAAGAGTGGTAATACATGGTTGAACATCCAATTGTAAAAGTGTTTCAAGTTGGGTACTACAAACATCTGTCCTGCCCAGGTGTTGTTTCTTTTTATAAAGGATCTAGATAAGCAAAGTGAAGGTAAAATGATCAGATGTGAGTATAGTAATAGATCACAGACTGAACATGAGTCAACAGTGTGATGCAGAAGCAAAAAAAGGCAAACGCAGTTCTAAGATGTATTAAGAGAAGCATAGAGTCTAGATCACATGAAGTAATTATCGTCCTCTATTCCTTTTTGGTCAGATCCCATCTGGAATACTGTGTCAAGTTCTGGGCACATGTTAAAAAATACATCGAAAAACTGGAGAAAGTTCAGGGAAGAGCTACCAGGATGGTGAATGAACTTCAAAGTATGCCCTACGAGGAATGGTTAAATGATCTGGGAATGTTTAGCTTACAAAAAAGAAGGCTAAGAGGAGACTTAATAACTGTCTATAAATATCTGAAGGGCTGTCACATTGTAGAGCGATTATCATTATTCTCATTTGCACATGCAAACACGAGAAGAAATGGAATGAAACTGAAAGGGAGAAGATCCAGATGAGATATTGGAAAAAACTTTTTGACAGTGAGGGTGGTCAATGAGTAGAACAGGCTGCCAGGAGAGGTGGTGATTTCTCCTTCAATGGAAGTCTTCAAACAGAGGTTGGAAAGAAATATGTCTGAGTTGGCTTAGTGAATCCTGCATTGGACACGGTGACCATGGAGGTCCTTTCCAACTCTAACATTCTATGATTCTATGTCATATTTCACCTCCTCCCTCTCCTATATAATGACTGACAACTAGTGATGAGTGAATAGATTTGGCACTATTCGTTACTCGCATGAATAGTATGCTATTTGGGCTATTCATTACTTAACGAGTAATTAGGTATTCACCTCGGTATAATCGAGTGACCCACCCAGCATGTTTGGTGCTTTATTTGCAGCTAATGAACATGCTGGGCTGGCTTGCCAATCACTGTAATGCCGGCACCATCTTTGGTGCCGACATCACTGTGATTGGCTGGCCTTCCAGCATCATAGAGACTATTTAGAAGCTGTTGGCGCCATCTTGCGCACATTGCAGCTGGAAACAGCGTAGGGAAAGCGTAATTTCACCGTTGGGACAGTGAAAATAGCTTATGGCAATTTATAGGAGTTTACAGTGAGCGTTATTTCTTCCAAAAAGCTCTTTTAAGAGCTGAAGATTGTCAAGATTAGTTGTTTGTTCGGTGGGGATTTAGTAGGGAGAGATTTAAAGGAGGGAGGGTGTTGTTAATTCTGTTGTCGGGCTCCCTCCTATGGTCATGAATGGTACTTCGGCTGGTTCTGTCCATGGACTTCCTCTGGTGGGTGTTTCTGAGTTTCACAGGTGACGAGGTTAATTCGTTAGCTGCTGCTCTATTTAACTCCACTTAGATCTTTGCTCCATGCCACCTGTCAATGTTCCAGTATTGGTCTGTTCACTCCTGGATCGTTCTTGTGACCTGTCTTCCCATCAGACGCTAAGTTCCAGCTTGTATTTCTTTGGTTTGCTATTTTTCTGTCCAGCTTGCTATATAATTTGTTGTCTTGCTTGCTGGAAGCTCTGGGACGCAGAGGGAGCGCCTCCGCACCGTGAGTCGGTGCGGAGGGTCTTTTTGCGCCCTCTGCGTGGTCTTTTTGTAGGTTTTTGTGCTGACCGCAAAGTAACCTTTCCTATCCTCGGTCTGTTCGGTATGTCGGGCCTCACTTTGCTAAATCTATTTCATCTCTGTGTTTGTATTTTCATCTTTACTCACAGTCATTATATGTGGGGGGCTGCCTTTTCCTTTGGGGAATTTATCTGAGGCAAGGTAGGCTTTATTTTTCTATCTTCAGGGCTAGCTAGTTTCTTAGGCTGTGCCGAGTTGCATAGGGAGCGTTAGGCGCAATCCACGGCTATTTCTAGTGTGTTTGATAGGTTAAGGGATTGCGGTCAGCAGAGTTCCCACGTCCCAGAGCTCGTCCTTATTATCAGTAACTATCTGGTCATTCCGTGTGCTCTTAACCACCAGGTCCATTATTGTCCTGACCACCAGGTCATAACAGGAGGGAAGGAGGGAGAGTGGGTGAAAGGCAGGCACCTGGGTGTTATCATCGGAAGTACACGCTTCAGCTCCGTCCTAGTTTCCACTTAAAATATCTAATATTTGTCTAGCAGTTGTGCGACTGGCGCAATCTGGGTAGAGAAAACCGCACGTGATAATTAAGCAGAGGCAAAAATCTTCATTACTCCGCTCTTGGAGTATGTCAGCAAGACGATTGAAAACAAATCTTAATTTTCTATTGTTTTAAAAAAAATAGCGTATCTTTATCTAGCAGTTGTGTGACTGCCGCAATCCTGGTACAGATAATCTTACGTGACAATTTAACAGGGGCAATAATCTTCATTACTCCGCATTTGCAGTGTTATAGCAATCTGATTAAAACAAATCTTAATGTTCTATCGTTCTAAAAAATAGCATATTTTTATCTAGCAGTTGTGTGACTGGCGCAATCCGGGTACAGATAATCTTACGTGACAATTTAGCAGGTGCAATAATCTTCATTACTCCGATATTGGAGTGTGTCAGCAAGAGAATCGATAGAGAGTACAAGTTTCACCATTGCACAATGTGCCAGGTTTTCACAAAGTGCAACACATGAGCCATGTGGGGTATACATACATGATCACAAAGTACTTGTTGCAGAAGCAGGAAGATGAGGAGGAGGTGATTTAGTGAAAAATTGGTTTTGAATGGTAAGGGATGGATGTGTTAAGACAACTTCCCAAACAAAACATTTGGGCTGCTTTTACGTTACGTTTCTTTCATCCATAGGGATAACAAAGTTGCCAGAAATCCAGTCCTTGTTCAATTTTAGAAGAGTCAGCCTTTCTGCATTTTCCGTTGACAGGCATGTGCGCCTATCTGTTATGATTGCATCAGCCAAACTAAAAACCTGCTCAGACAACACATTTACAGCAGGGCAGGGCAGCACCACCAAGGTGTAAAAGGAGAGGTCTGGCCAAATGTGGAGCTGGACAACCAATATTTAATCCTTCAGTTCTGTTTGGGTTTATTGAACCTGGAAAAGTATATATACACAAGTGTGCAGTCAATGTGAACAGAACAGCAGGAATAAGGAAGGACGCTGGTATGGTCACTTAATAAGTAGTCTTTCACCATCTTGGTCAATTTCTCCCTCCTCGTCATATTTACACCCCCTGTAATCCTTGTGGGTGAAAACAGCCAGTACCTCTGCAAGTGTTCCACAACGGCCCTCTAGCATAAATGCACTGAAAGTGGCAGGTCTGACTCCGTCATGATAGAATCAAATATCTACTTATACCGTGGGTCAAGAAAGGTGCACAGCCAGTATTTCATGTTGGTCAAAATGTGTTTCACGCAAGGGTCTTGGGAAAGGCATCTGGACATGAACTCTGCCTTGTGTGGCAGAAAACAAAGAGTCAAATGTTCAGTGTCCCCACCTGATAGAAGGCTAACCATCCTCTCCTCCTCATGATGCATAGCCTTCTCCTCCTTCTCCTCTTCAGGCCAACCATGCTGGACAGGTATGAAGTTGGGATTGGTAGTCCCCTCTGTAGCGCACACCAAAAACTCCTGTTCTGCCTCCTCCTCCTCCTGTTCCTCATCATTACCCAGTGTGGCCTGAGAATATAGTGTTATGCTGGGCTGTGTGGTATCAGCCATTGTAAAATCTTGCTCCATAGCCACCTGATTGGCATTTAAATCTTTCTCTTTGAGATTATTCAGTGAATGTTTTAATAGACAGAGCATCGAGATGGTCACGCTGACAATAGCATCACCAGCGCTCACCATCTTCATGCAGTACTCAATGTTTTGAAGAACCCACTCAGAAGTTGTTATATGTGGGGGCTGAGTATTACTCTGACGGGCATTGAGAAGCTGGAATTCAGACACTGCTCTCTGTTGTCACTAAGCCTTGCCAACATATGAACTGCCTTCCGCCTCAACACATTTATCTAACTATCCCTGTGATCACCATTCAAAATTTTCAATAGCATACCTTCAGTAGTGGTTGGCATGGTTGTAGTTGTTGGGCGTTGTGCGGTAGCAGGTGGTAGAGTTAAAGTTGTTGGATGTTGTGTAGTAGTAATGCCTGTTCCAAGAAAAAAAAAGAAAATTTATTCCATTGAAAAAAGAGAATGTGATGGTGGTCATCGGTGGTGGTCAATGGGCACTTATCATACATGATGTTAAATATCTAATATAGAGTAAGACAGGTAACTTCGTGTCACTCAAGTCTGGTATTAAATTTATGTCTAATCCCTGCATAGTTCCTTTTGCAAGTCACTGTGGGCTACACCCTTCCCATGACCCTTGGGCCAAGTCCACCACACTTTGTTTCTACAGAGAGGAGTCATGCAGCATTTTACTATGTAATAACAAATGTGATGGGACCAACTGGGGATTCCTTCCAAGAACTGAATAGATGTATTTATTATTGGAATGCCCTTACTTGTAGGGGGTGTCGATTATTTAAAGAAACCTATTATATTCCATAACTCACCAGTTCCAGTTCTACCAACCATCTCTCTCGCATCTTTTTTTATTTTTGGTGGAATGCACAGCTGGAACCATTATTACAAGTATACTTTAATGTATGATTAGATAACTATCATGATGCCCATTAAAATCAATACGTCATCAATGTACCTTCTCAGCGAGAGCAACTTTATACAAGATATAAAGGATTTATCATTAGAAATGAGTAAATCGATGTGCCAATCAGGAGGGACTATTACAACCTGTATAAAAGCAGATGTAGGCAATACAGCAGCCATTTTGTTGTGAATCTAGATTGTGAGGGGACTCACAGTTCACATAGCCGCAGAGATAAGGAAACAAAGCCAAAAAACACCTCATAGTGTTATTCATGTCCTTTCAGGGCAATTGGAGGCTTTCGAGGACTTTCATGGTAATTGTATTCACAATGAATGGAATTTCATCTCAAAATTCATCAAATATTTCAAATATACAATTCAAAAGATTTGCTCATCTCTACTGATCACACAATCTCTATAACATTCAGGTAAATCATACTTTGATTGACAATCACATAGTATATGAGAACATACTGTAGACAACTGCAGTAAATTTCTGGGTTGCAGTTTTGTGGAAGAAACCAGCAGTGATTTATTCCTATGTTTAGAAGACATGAATATTATGATTATTTTTCTTTGTACAATGAGAGAGTTATCTGACAAATCAGCCAAGGAAAGAGGTGATTAGGAAAAGCAAGTTTGCACTTTCGACTGCATTGATTTGATTTAGCAAAAAATTAATTTTGGTGGAGAACCACTTCCACTGGAAAGAATCCAGATAGTGGGACTGAAGAGCTCATACCCCTGATAAGTTTAGTAAGTTGAGTAACAAACCTTTGTGAGTAGATGGCATGGTTGTAGTTGTTGAGTGTTCTGTGGTAGTAGATGGCATGGTTGTAGTCCGGCTATGTGTAGAAGTAGGTGGCATGGTTGTAGTTGTTGGGCTTTGTGTGGTAGTAGTTGACATGATTGTTGTTGTTGGGCTTTGTGTGGAAGTAGGTGGCATGGTTGTAGTTTTTGAACTTTCTGTTGTAGTAGTTGACATGATTGTAGTTGTTGGAAGTCTTGTGGCAGCAGTTGACATGGTTGTAGTTGTTGGCATTTGTGTGGTAGTAGTTGGCATGGTTGTAGTTGTTGGGATTTCTGTGGTAGTAGGTGGCATAGTTGTAGTTGTTGGGTGTTCTGTTGTAGTAGTTTGCATGGTTGTAGTTGTTGGGCTTTGTGTGGTAGTAGGTGGCATGGTTGTAGTTTTTGAGCTTTGTGTGGTAGTAGTTGACATGGTTGTAGCTGTTGGGCGTTTTGTGGTGGCAGTTGACATGGTTGTAGTTGTTGGGCTTTGTGTGGTAGTAGTTGGCATGGTTGTAGTTGTTGGGATTTGTGTGGTAGTAGGTGGCATAGTTGTAGTTTTTGAGCTTTGTGTGGTAGTAGTTGGCATAGTTGTAGTTGTTGGGCGTTTTGTAGTAGCAGTTGACATGGTTGTTGTTGGGATTTGTGTGGTAGCCGTTGACATGGTTGTACTTGTTGGGCTTTGTGTGGTAGTAGTTGGCATGGTTGTAGTTGTTGGGATTTCTATGGTAGTATGAGGCATGGTTGCAGTAGTTGGGCTTTCTGTGGTAGTAGTTGAGATGGCTGTTGTTGGAATTTGTGTGGTAGTAGTTGGTATGTTTGTAGTTGTTGGGCGTTCTGTGGTAGAAGGTGGCATGGTTGTAGTTGTTGGGCGTTCTGTGGTAGTAGGTGGCATGGTTGTAGCTTTTGGGCTTTGTGTAGTAGTGCCTGGGCAGAGAAAAGAAAACACGCAAACCAAAAAGTTATTTCACTCCAATGAAAGATGAGGATGTGATGTTGGGCAATGGGCATAAAGGAAATGTGATATGGACAGTGACATACCCAACGTAGGTGATGACATGTTACTTTGTTTAACTTCAGTCTGGTGCAACTTCTATTACTAACTCTTCCCAGTTACTGCTGTAAGTACCTGTTACTACATAGTTGTGACATCCCTTTCATGGCCACCATACAATATTATGTTCTGAAATCCGCCCCCCAACATATACCATATGGTATAAACCACAGTCAATCCCCCGCAGAATTTCTCCCCACAGTATCCCACACATGGATTCTTCCACAAGCAGTATGAAGCCCTCACAGTCATCCCCCTACATAATATGAAACCCAATCAGTTTCTTCACATATATTATGAGGCCTTTCTCACTGATCTATCCACAATACTATGTCCCTTAGTGATCCCCCCACAGTTCCTGAGATACTGATATACTGATTGATATCTGCAATCCAATGTCTTATTCCAGAGAAAAACAAGCCTTCCTTAATATGTAAATTATTTGTTAAGATCTATGGACAAGACATAGATCTCCCTGATAATCTGCCTACAAAGCTTTTTTTGAAATGACAGAGGCCATAATTAGTATGAGACATGTAGATCAGGAAAGCAGACTGTCAGTCATTACATGTCTCACACTGGTGACGCCCCCATTTATTTAAAATAAACCCTGGGGGCAGATTCTAAGGGAGATCTAAGTCCGACCCATAGATCTTAACAACTCATTTGCATATAAGAAAAATGTAAATTCTCTGGAATAAGACAACGGGTCACAGATATCAGGGTATCACTTTATTCCGCTTCCTATGACCTGCATGCCCATATAGACGGAGCGGGAGGGTTGATCCCACAGACAGATTCCCTTTAATTTGTCACCTTATGGCACCTCCATTTGGCACATATTTTCCTTCAAAGCAATGATACTATGGGTAAATAACTCTAAATAACTCTGGCACACAATGGAACATTTTACATTCAGCCATCGACATGCTCCCTTTAAGTTGCCCAATATTTTTCGGACTATAAGACGCACCGGACTATAAGGCGCACCCAGGTTTTAGAGGTGGAAAATAGGGAAAAAAAATATTTGAAGCTAAAAAATGTGGTAAAATATTTAATAACATAAATGACATACTATTATATGTGGTGTTATTATATATAATAGTATGTTATTATGTTGGAAGCTGCGGGACCAGTGTGGTGTCTGTAAAGCACTATATGAAGATGCTGGAGGGTGAGTATAAGAATGGGGGCACAGGGCTTATATTTAAAGCACCACTCCAGCACTGCAAAATAACACTGGAGTGCTGCTTTAAAATCCCATGGGAGAACTATAACTCCCAGCATGTCCTGCAGATCCTATGACATGCTGGGAGTTATAGTTCACCAAAGGAGTGGCAGAGTGCTTTATTGTGTTTTGTAAAGACTAACCTCTTAATTGTGGCAGCCAGCCACACTGTGGTGAGGTTAAAGCTGGACCATGACTGCACCCAGAGCAGCTGCAGATTCTAGTGGAGACTGGAGAGCCTGAAGGACCTGTGATGATGTCAAGAAGAGGGAGGGCTCTGAGCTGCCATGTGATGCTCCAGCCCGCCCACTCCTGACATCATCACAGGTCCTCCTGCACAGAACTCAGCGTCCAGCCCAGGCATGGCAGGCAGGTATGCAGCGATCTCCTCTCTCCCTTGGCCCCTGCTGCTGCCTCCTCTCCCCCAGACACACAGACCTGCCCAGCTGCTGCAGGAATCAGCGCTGGAGAAGCCATGTGTGTCCCTGCTTAAGCATTTGCTGCTCTGGCTCACCACTCAGCTGATAGGTGGGCGGGGAGCAGCTAATGAATATTCACTGCACTTAATCATCGGGAGCACATGGTTTCTCCAGCACTGATTCTGGGCAGTGGGGACATCCTGAAGTGGGATAACAGTGCATCCCACTCACTGCTGCCCCCCTCCCCACATGCTACATCCGTACCATAAGACGCACCCACACTTTCCTCCCAAATTTGGAGGAAAAAAGTGCGTCTTATGGTCGGAAAAATACGGTAATAAAAAACTTGCAAAAACAAGATCAGAATTTCCCTTTAGTTATCATTCCCTATAGAGTTAATAACCTATATGTAAAAAATATGGCTCATTCTGAAAAAAAGTATAAGCCCTAAGACACAGATTAAAAAGAAAAAAAGTCTTCCCATATAGGCTGAAATAGATTGTGTCCTTAAAGGGTTAATGTATATGTATTATGCAGTGAGTTTAAACAGAAGCTGAATCTTTGTATTAGACAACACTGGAGTGAATCTTACTTACGTGGACAGTCACACGGGATGAGGCGGCATTTATAATGGTTGTGGTTGGGCATAGTCGGATTGCAGTGTTGAGGAAGGCACCAGCAGTGTTTCTTTTCTGCATTTTGTTACGAACACACGATTGTTATCAACATTATTTTTATATAGTGTTTACCTTTATTATACATTTATTATATAAGCTGAGTTTAACATCTGTTAAGTTTCTCATCTCTAGGGGATATTTTCCTAATGGAAATTAGTACACAGAAAGAGGAATATAATATTAAAATAATTGGTTTAAATTGTAATCTAAATAGAAAGGAATAGGGTTTTCAAATGACAATAGGCTTAAAATAGGCCATGTCCTTAGTGGGTTAAATATCGGTCACCTCATTATCATCACAAATAGGATTAAAATATAAAGTTATACCTCTATATACAGTAGATAACACAGGATCCACTAATCACAATAGATGATGTCACAGCTCACCTCCTCCCCCTCCTGTACAATGACTGATAACACCTCTATGTACAGTAGATAACACAGGATCCATCATTCACAATAGGTGATGTTACAGCTCACCTCCTCCCCCTCCTGTACAGTGACTGATAACACCTCTATATACAGTAGATAACACAGGATCCACCATTCACAATAGGTGATGTCACAGCTCACCTCCTCCTCCTGTACAATGACTGATAACACCTCTATATACAGTAGATAACACAGGATCCACCATTCACAATAGGTGATGTCACATTTCACCTCTTCCTCCTGTACAATGACTGATAACACCTTTATATACAGTAGATTACACAGGAGCCACCATTCACAATAGGTGATGTCACAGCTCACCTCTTCCTCCTGTACAATGAGTGATAACACCTTTATATACAGTAGATAACACAGGAGCCACCATTCACAATCGGTGATATCACAGCTCACCTCCTCCCCCTCCTATAAAATGATTAATTACATCTATTTATACTGTAGATAACTCAGGATCTGCCATTCGTGATAGGTGAATCAGTGATTGTCCTAAAAGAGGGGTAATAAATGGATGCACATCCAATTGTAAAAGTGTTTGAAGTTGGGTACTACAAAGATCTGTCCTGCCCCAGTGTTGTTTCTGTTTTATAAAGGATCTAGATAAGCAAAGTGAAGGTAAAATGATCAGATGTGAGTATAGTAATAGATCACAGACAGAACATGAGTCAACAGTGTTATGCAGCAGCAAAAAAGGCAAACACAGTTCTAAGATGTATTAAGAGAAGCATAGAGTCTAGATCACATGAAGTAATTATCGTCCTCTATTCTTCTGTGGTCAGATCTCATTCGGAGTACTGTGTCCAGTTCTGGGCACCACATGTTAAAAAATACATTGAAAAAGAGGAGCAAGTTCAGAGAAGAGCTCCCAGGATGGTGAGTGAACTGCAAAGTATGTCCTACGAGCAACGGTTAAATGATCTGGGAATGTTTAGCTTGCAAAAAAGAAGGCTAAGAGGAGACTTAGTAGCTGTCTTCAAATATCTGAAGGGCTGTCACATTGTAAAGGGATCATCATTATTCTCATTTGCATATGGAAACACGAGAAGAAATGGAATGGAACTGAAAGGGAGAAGATCCAGATGAGATATTGGAAAAAACTTTTTGACAGTGAGGGTGATAAATGAGTGGAACAGGCTGCCAGGAAAGGTGGTGATTTCTCCTTCAATGGAAGTCTTCAAACAGAGGTTGGACAGACATATGTCTGAGATAGCTTAGTGAATCCTGCATTGGATACGATGACCATGGAGGTCCTTTCCAACTCTAAAATTCTATGATTCTATGTCATATCTCACCTCCTCCCTCTCCTATATAATGACTGATAACTAGTGATGAGCGAATAAATTTGGCACTATTCATTACTCGCATAAATAGTATGCTATTTGGGCTATTCATTACTTGGCGAGTAATTAGGTATTCACCTCGGTATATTCGAGTGACCCACCCAGGATGTTTGGTGCTTTATTTGCAGCCAATGAACATGCTGGGTTGGCTTGCCAATCACAGTAATGCCGGCACCAGCTTTGGTGTTGCATTACTGTGATTGGCTGGCCTTCCAGCATCATAGAGGCTATTTAAATGCTGCCGAGAGCATAGTTCCAGTGTAGGGACAGTGACAATAGCTTAGGGCGAGTCATAGGAGTTTACAGTGAGTGTTATTTCTTCCAAAAAGCTCTTTTAAGAGCTGAAGATTGTCAAGATTTGTTGTTTGTTCAGTGGGGATTTAGTAGGGAGACATTTAATAGGAGGGAGGGAGGGTAAGTGAAAGGAAGGCGCCTGGGTGTTATCATTGGAAGCACATGCTGCAGCTCCATCCTAGTTTCCACTTAAAATATCTAATATATGTCCAGCAGTTGTGCGACTTGCACAATCTGGGTAGAGAAAACCGCACGTGACAATTTAACAGGGGCAATAATCTTCACTACTCTGATATTGGAGTGTGTTAGCAAGAGAATCGATGAGTACAAGTTTCACCATTGCACAATGTGCCAGGTTTTTACAAAGTGCAACACATTAGCCATGTGGGGTATACATACATGATCACAAAGTACTTGTTGCAGAAGCAGGAAGATGAGGAGGAGGTGATTTCATGAAAAAAAATGGTTTTGAATGCTAAGGAATGGATGTTAAGACAACTTCCCAAACAAAACATTTGGGCTGCTTTTACGTTACGTTGCTTTCATCCGTAGGGCTTTCAAAGTCGCCAGAAATTCAGTCCTTGTTCAATTTTAGAAGAGTCAGCCTTTCTGCATTTTCCCTTGACAGGCATGTGCGCCTATCTGTTATGATTGCATGTGCTAAACTAAAAACCTGCTCAGACAACACACTTACAGCAGGGCAGGGCAGCACCACCAAGGTGTAGAAGGAGAGGTCTGGCCAAATATGGAGCTTGGACAACCAATATTTAATCCTGCAGTTCTGTTTGGGTTTATTTGACCTAAAAAAGTATATATACACAAGTGTGCAGTCAATGTGAACAGAACAGCAGGAATAAGGAAGGACGCTGGTATGGTCACTTAATAAGTAGTCCTTCACTATCTTGGTCAAGTTCTCCCTCCTCGTCATAGTTACACCCACAGATAGCCCTTGCTGATGTGGCGGTCTTCTGAAAGTGTGTCAGTTGGTTGACGTTCCCCCAACCCAGAGTTGCACTTGGTGTGCGTGGCCCTCCCTGTAATCCATGTGGGTGAAAAGAGCCGGTACGTCTGCCACCAGCCTTGTCTGAGGGTAATTCTTTTAGCAAGTCTTCCACAACGGCCCTCTGACATAAATGAACTGAAAATGGCAGGTCTGACTCCGACATGATAGAATCAAATATCTTCTTGTACCGTGGGTCAAGAATGGTTCACAGCCAGTATTTCATGTTGGTCAAAATGTGTTTCACGCAAGGGTCTTGGGAAAGGCATCTGGACATGAACTCTGCCTTGTGTGGCAGACAACAAAGAGTCAGATATTCAGTGTCCTCTCCAGGAAGAATGCTAACCATCCTCTCCTCCTCACGATGCACAGCCTCCTCCTTCTCCTCTTCAGGCCAACCATGCTGGACAGGTATGAAGCTGGGATTGGTAGTCCCCTCTGTAGCGCACACCACAAACTCCTGCTCTGCCTCATCCTCCTCCTGTTCCTCGTCATCACCCAATGTGGCTTGAGAATATAGTGTTATGCTGGGCTGTAATGATCCCTGAAACTAACCCCTACCTACCAGCGGAGGTTGGCAACCTATTGTAAATTACGAGAATGGCGCCTCCGCTCAACGATGGCTGACCCTGATGTCCTGTGCGTCCCTCCTTGTAAGTGATAAATATACACCCAGGATGTCCAAAGGGGACAAACAGTCACACTAATTGCTGAAGGGGCAGCGAAAAAAGGGGGGAAGAAAGATAAATATATGGTCAGGGATAATGACCTGTATTGTACAGTGATGAAAAAAGATAAATATCAAATACAAAAAACCCCTCTGTACTGAACCTACGCTGCGCCCTGCCTACACAGCAGAGGTTGGCACCCTTGAGGTCACATGACATGTATCGGATAAGTACCCCTCTGATTTGATTATTATGTGCTATTTCACATCTCACTGATACATCTAGGCATGGTCTATATTTTATGGACTTGGTTTCTGAATATCATTTAATATCATATTGGAATATCTGGTGATATTTATTGATGTTTAATCAGTGGAGAGTTTGACACTGCATATATTATTTGATCATTGGTATTATATTGGCACCCACATGCCCTCTGTCTCCACATATAGCATTTTTTCAACCCGTGGTTTATTGGTTTACTAGGGCCTTTGAGGGATAGCCATCGTGGAGCGGGGGCACCATATCCGCTGAAAAGTAGGGTGCCAACCTCCGCTGTGTAGGCAGGGTGCAGCGTAGGTTCAGTACAGAGAGGTCTTTTGTTTTTGATATTTATCTTTTTTCAACACTGTGCAATACAGGTCATTATCCCAGACCATATATTTATCTTTCTTCCCCCCTTTTTTTCGCTGCCCTTTCAGCAATTAGTGTGACTGTGTTTGTCCTCTTTGGACACCCTGGGTGTATATTTATCACTTACCAGGAGGGACGCACGGGACATCAGGGTCAGCCATCGTTGAGCGGGGGCGCCATTCTCATAATTTTCAATAGGGTGCCAACCTCCGCTGGTAGGTAGGGGTTAGTTTCAGGGATCATTGTTAGGGTGGACCTAGTATGCACTTTTTGTATGGTGTGTGTTATTATGTGTTGTTTGTCTCCTCTTTATGATTTATTAATAAAGATAAAAAAAAATCTGTATTTAATGAGGTGTTTTTATGATAATTGCAATTAAAATCCTTCATCAGTTTTGAAACCACTTTGTCATTGGTTGATGGGCATGCATGCGTTGGCCAAATTATGTGCTAAGCATCCCATTTTTTTTCCTAGTATCCAGAAGCCGTATTGCTATTCATGCTTCATATAGTTCACATTGACATGATTTAGCACTACAGTGTGCAACTTTTTTTGTTTATTGTATTTGGAGGTAGCTGCTCCTAGTTGGCACCTGTTCACATGAGCTTGGAAGTGCCAGTCAGTCTTTTTGTCATTGTATATTAACTTTCTGACCGAACACGCCACCTTTCAGCATGTGGTGGATTTTAATTGCAGCAAGGTCCTACCTACCCATAAAATCAGACTTGGAAGAGAGGTTTTCACAACTACCCAGGAATTCACACTTCAGTCTTAGAGAGGTATTCACACATTAGGACTAGTGATGAGCGAATATACTCGTTACTCTAGATTTCCTGAGCACGCTCGGGTGTCCTACGAGTATTTTTTAGTGCTCGAAGATTTAGTTTTCATCGCCGCAGCTGAATGCTTTACTTCTGTTAGCCAGCATAAGTCCATGTGGGGGTTGCCTGGTTGTTAGGGAATCCCCACATGTTATCAAGCTGGCTAAGAGATGTAAATCATTCAGCTGAGGTGAGGAAAACTAAATTTCCGAGCACTAAAAAATACTCGGAGGACACCCGAGCGTGCTCGGGATATTTCGAGTAACGAGTATATTCGCTCATCACTAATTAGGACCCATCAGTTTTGAGACCACCTTGTCGTTGGTTGATGACCATGCATGAATTGGCCAAATTATGTGGTAAGCGTCTCATTTTTTTCCTAGTATCAAGAAGCCGTATTGCTATTCATATTTCATATGTTTCACATTGACATGCTTTAGGACTACAGTGTGCAACATTTTTTGTTTATTGTATATGGAGGTAGCTGCTCCTAGTTGACACCCGTTCACATTAGCTTGGAAGTGCCAGTCAGTCTTTTTGCTATTTTTAAGCTGTGTCGCAAAAAGTATAATTACAACTAAATACAACCTAAATTCTAGTGAAATAATAAAAGACATAACTTTTTTCTCTATATCAAAAGTATTAAACACTTACTTGTAGTGGAAGCAGTTGGGGTTGATGACGTATCTGGAACTATACCAGAATTAAGGAAAGTTACTAAACAATATAATTTTTAAAAAAATACAGCGTTCCCTTGATGCAGAAATAATAGTTTGCTTTTATTTTCATGTTTATTTTAAAGCAAATTGACACCAAAAACTTATTGTTAGTAGTATGTTGATATAGATGGAGATATATAAAAAGAATGAGTCTGTGACCAGAAGCATCCAAATTGCAAACTTGTGGTTACTCGACCACCAGCTTTCGGCAGTAACATGGAAGAATCCTGACAGTGTGCGGTGTGCATGCTGTGAGGATTGAAAAGTCTGCAGTCTCATAGAGTGACTGCTGACATTTGGTAGAAGACCGGACAACCCCTTTATCACATTACACAACATTTAAACCATGTCACAAAACTATCGATGAGCAGATCTGACAAAATTTGATTTCTCCAAATTACGTAAATTTTCTCAGGAAATTAATTTCTCAGCAAAGTTATTCTCCATAAATTCAGTTTCTTTTATTGTACTCTGAGGTCTCATCAGACTCAAGAGCATGGTAAATGTAACTAGTGATGAGCAAGTACGCTCGTTACTCGAGTTTTCCTAGCAAGCTCGGGTGTTTTCCGAGTATTTTGGGCAGGCTCATAGATTATGTTTATGTCCCCGCAGCTGCATGATTTTCGGCTGTTAGACAACCTGAACACATGCAGGAAATGCCTGTTTGTTAGGGAATCCCCACATGTATTCAGGCTATCTAGCAGCCGCAAATCACGCAGCTGCGGGGATTCAAACATTATCTACGAGCACGCCCAAGATACTCGGAAAACACCCGAGCATGCTAGGAAAACTCGAGTAACGAGCACACTTGCTCATTACTAAATGTAATATGTTGAAAAATGATACCCACTGCTCACCTGTCTGGCCCCTCTGCTGTCTGCTATCTGTTCCTTAGAGCCGACTCTTTCCTCCGTTGTGTGCGCACTATCTCTTCAAATGCATAATGAGGCTATGGCTTAAAGTCCCAGGCTAAATTGAACAGGCTGGAAAATGTGGTATACGAAGGCAGTAGACAAGGCCCAGAGAACAGTGCACCATCCAGTTCTATGCATTTTGCTATAGCATCTTTGACCTATTCACTCTAGGACAGGACTTCAGGCTGAGACCAGGACCAAGAGATCATTGCGCGTCGCTCGTCCATGACACTATGTTGACTTATGAGTAGTGACCTCTAAGGACTGGTCACCCAGAGTAAACTGGTCAAAGATGCAACTGTGGAAAGAAGAGGACCGGATGGTGGGCAGCATGAAGGAGGAAAGAAGAATCATCTCTGAAGAACACATGACGGGCAGCCAGTGGCAGAGAGGTTGGGCAGATTAGGTTCAGCAATATAGCTGAACGGTTCCACAGTTCAGCAATATAGCAACCAGCTGGAAGCCATTTTTCTGAATTCGTTCAAATTTACAAAAATCCATATTCTCAAATATGCAGATTTTGTTTTGTATATTCCAGTAGATTGAATTTCACTCTAAAAAAATAATTAAATCTTGACATTTTCAAGTCTTACAATTTTTACTACAAGTATACCAATAGCTTACCAGCAGTGAGACGTGAAGTGGTTGTTAAGCTTGTTGATGTAGTTGGAGCTGAAGAAAAGAAGACTGAGATAAGAATATCAATCATAACTTCTTGCTTTTGATTTTCTTACATCATTTCTATCCACAAACGCAGAAAAGGATGGAGAAATGTATAAAAAGCAAGTTGTTAGTTTCAGTTGCATTAGGCAGAAGCCAAAATTAATTTGGCTAGCCTCTTCAATTTCAAATATGTTTCCCATAGATAGCAAGGCTGAAGAGCAATTTTAGTAAATTGAGTATCATACCTTCAGTAGCAGGTGGCATGGTTGTAGTTCTTGGGCGTTCTGTGGCAGTTGGTGGTATGGATGTAGTTGTTGATTGTTCTGTCGTAGTTGATGGAATAGTTGTAGTTGTTATGTGTTCTGTGGTAGTTGGTGGTATAGTTGTAATTGTTGTGTGTTCTGTGTTAGTTGGTGGCATGGTTGTAGTTGTTGGGTGTTCTGTGGTAGTTGGTGGTATGGTTTTAGTTGTTGGGTGTTCTGTCATAGTAGGTGGGATAGTTGTAGTTGTTGGACGTTCTGTGGTAGTTGGTGGTATAATTTTAGCTGTTGGGCGTTCTGTTGTAGTTGATGGTATAGTTGTAGTTGTTAAGTGTTCTGTGGTAGTTGATGGCATGGTTGTAGTTGTTGGGTGTCCTGTGATAGTTGATGGTATGGTTGTAGTTGTTGGGTGTCCTGTCATAGTTTGTGGAATGGTTGTAGTTGTTGAGTGTTCTGTTGTAGTTGTTGATATGGTTGTAGTTGATGAGCTTTCAGTTGTAGTTGGTGGTATGGTTGTAGTTGTTGAGCGTTCTGTGGTAGGTGGTGGTATGGTAGTAGTGGTTGGGTGTTGTGTCATAGTTCGTGGTATAGTTGTAGTTGTTGGGTGTTCTGCGGTAGTTGGTGGTTTGGTTGTAGTTGTTGGGCAATCTGTGGTAGCTGGTGGTATAATTGCAGTTGTTGGGCGTTGTGTGGCAGTTGGTGATATGGTTGTATTTGTTTGGCGTTGTGTCATAGTTGGTGGCATGGTTGTAGTTTTTGGGCATTCTGTCATAGTTGGTGGTATATTTGTAGTTGTTGGGTGTTCTGTCATATTTGGCAAAATACTTGTAGATGTTGGGCGTTCTGTTGTAGTTGGTGGTATGGTTGTAGTTGTTAAGTGTTCTTGGGTAGTTGTTGGTATGGTTGTAGTTGTTGGGTGTTCTGTGGTAGTTGGTGCTATGGTTTTAGATGTTGGGTGTTCTGTGGTAGGTGGTAGCATGGTTGTAGTTGCTGGGAGCTGTGTAGTAGTGTTGTCTGACACCCGGAAAAAAACCCAATTATTTTATTCCAAAGAAAAAGGGGAATGTGGTGGTGGGCAATTGGCATATAGCATATGAGATGTGGACATTGGCATGCCTAACATAGTACAAGGGATGAAATGCTTTGTCCCTGGAGTCTCGTTCTACAGCTTTAGTCACCTCACCCAGTTCCTGCTGCAAATCCATGTGGGTTCCATCATTTCAATGACCTTTGGGCCAAATACCCCACACTTTATTTGCTGCTTCTCTAAATGGAAATCTTACCGAATTTTAATATATATTAGCAAGATGAATGAGGCCAACTGGAGCTGGAGTCCTTTCTTCTTAACAGAGATGGTCTACAAAAAGTATAGCTATGTCTAAAGTTGGTGGTGTCAATTGTTTAAAGAAGTATAATTCTTTAAAGGTTGGGCCAGTTCTTCCAGCTACCTCTCTCACATCACTTAAATTTTTGGTGGAATGTAAAGCTTGGACCATTATTAGAGGTATTCTTTAATGTATGGCTGGACTACTATTATTTGGACAGGTATAATCGGTGTGTCAAAGTCCTCCTATAACTAGAGCTGCTTTATGCAGAGAAATGATTGATGTAAGCAATTCTATCTTCACATTGTTTGTCATGAACGCATCCCAGTAGTTAGGATTTATTATTTGAGAACAAATAGGTAACTGTATAGTTATTAAAAATAACCTAGCCAGAAAAAATACCAGTGTAGTTTCATATAGTGCTTTATCATAGAAAAAATACCCAAAATAATATTTATTAGATATGCCTTAAAACGATGATATCACTCAAAAACAGACATATATACACATAGGAGATGAAAAATAAAGAGAAAAGTGCTTGCTACCTATGTCCTACACTATAACATATACTCTCGCCTACCTACCAGTGGAAGATGGCAGCCTAGGGGACATGATAGTGGGGCACTCCCACTCCTCAGCAACTCTCCCTGTTAACCCTAGATGACCCTAATAAAGGGAAGAGATAAAGAAGTAGGTGGAAATAGGGATCCTATGTATATCAACCGGACCACCTGTATAACCTACCTATGAACCCATGCCGGAAACACATGTGGCAACCAATTTCATGGAAACTGGCAGGTCTGTCTAGGCAGCTTTAGGATGAGGGGTAACCTGTTGATGGTAGGCGTATGCCAATGTTAGTGAACCCCCAGTACAATACTCAACTATTTTAACCCTATATGCACCCTGAGGTTTATACCTGCCTATCAGCAGAGGTTGGCACCCTAGCCTAAGCGTCAGTGGTTTCATCGCTCCTCAACGGCTGCCCCTACTGTCACTTTCAAAGCTCTGGTTTCTTAAAGAGTAAGGACCCAACAATGTCTAAGCAGGTGGCAGAGGTTAATGAGATATTATGGCTCCCGAAACCATCATTGATTGTGGAAACTTCACACTAGTCATTGTGCAGGAGGAGGAGGACAAGGTGAGCTGTGATATCATCTTTTTGTGAATGGTGACAGGGCCAGCATTAGGGGAAGTACCTGGCAATTGCTCAGTGCACACACTCCCTCAAGGGCCCCCAGAGCCTACAGCAATTAGATTGATAATAATTCTGCATTATCAATCCAATAATCTAATTTCCAATGTTGAGACTGCTTACGGACCTTCGGGGACATCACAGTCATGTGCCCATGATGTAACCATAGGCCCCCTACTGTGCTGGAGTTTAAAAGAATGGAAGAAGAGGAGACTAGTAAGTGTTATATTGTGTATGTATGTGTATGTGTGTGCATACATGTCTCTGTCTCTGTGTACGTGCCTCTATGTACATGCATGCATGTCTCTCTATGTATATGCCTGTGCATGCATATTTCTGTATGTTTGTGCATGCAGGCATCTTAATTTGTGCCTTTGTATACATGTAAATGTATGTATGTGCATGCAAGTCTCTGTATGTATGAGCCTGTGTATACATGTCTCTGCATGTATGTGCTTTGTGTATGTATGTGCTTTGTGTATGTTCTTCGTGTATGTATGTGCTCCATGCACGAATTTATTTGTATGTAGGAGCTTGGGTTTTCATGTACCTGCTCTGTGCATACAGTACATGTATGTGTGCATGTGCTCTGTGCATACATGTGTGTGTGGCACCCCAGGAGTTCAGGTACCATAGGGATGTTGCCTTCCTCTTGGGGAAGGTAGTGTCATGCCTGGAGACAGAAGGGATCACTTTTGCAGGTAAGCTTTACATGCAACACATTCTGACTCCAGGCCAGAAGGGGGAGCTCTAAACCGGGTTTTAAGGGAGAGCTTCCCTCCATTTACTGTACATCCTGGTCTGGAGGAGGAGTTAATTAGTTGTTCCAGGGAGACCAGAGAGAGCACGTGTGTGGTGCAGACGAGAGAGTGAGGGAGCACAGAGGAGTGATTAGAAGCTTGAGGAGGACTGTGATTGAGCCCCTCAGAGCTGAAGCCCAGAGGCCAGGCACCAGGAGCCTGAGGCTGTGTGGAACTGCAAGTCCCACAGCAGAACCAGAGGGCATTGGACTATACGTAAATTGCCCACACCACACCTGAGGTACATCAGCATTCTAGAGCCTGAAGTCACCATGAAAAGAGACCCCAGAGAACGAGGACCTTGTTAGGACACTACAGACAGCAAGGCACCAATAGACCAGTGCAAAGTGGAAGGCTCCAAATTGACCTGTCAAGGTGGTTTCCACCTGTCTTCAGGCTGCCTGGACTCCATCTACACCTGTTGCCGGTACCCTGGACTGTGACCTGCTACCATCAGTAAACCAGGTAAAAACTGCAACCCTGTGTCCTTCGTTTATTTACTGGCAACCCACCATCCTTGTCCACTATACTGGGAGCCCTGTGGACCCCACTTCACCTGTGGGAAGCGCCACCATCTAAGCTGCAGTAACATCACCCCAGAGGACCCCTTTAAGTCCCCTCTGACTGAGAACCACAGGTGGCGTCACGAATACAGACTTTATTCACCAAACCCTTAAAAGACTATCCCCCTTTTAGCTTGAATGCCCAGGGAACGGACCGGGTCGCAGCCACCGTGAGATCCCCATGAAGTGCGACTGGCCCCGGTACTGAGTACCCCAAGCCCTGGCGGGCGACTCATGTGCTACATGTATATACATATATGTGTGTGTAACATGCAATGTTTGTGCCACATACAGTGTGCGTTTATGTAGCATTTATAAATACTGGTAATGAAGATGAGAGTTCATAGGTGTAAACATCGCCCAACAAACGAGCGAAATTCTGCTTATTCAAAGGATTGTTTATGCCGGAATAAAAATCACTGCCCTCAGCAGCACATCACCGGCGTAAACTGCAGATACTGTATGGGGACAGATTGGTCTACTAGTGATTGTTCTGTGCCCATCATTCTACGTAATCTTCTGTGAAAAGTGAGGTAAATAAGCACCTAACTACTTCAATATTGTCCATCATACTTGTTTATTGGCTGGATAAACCGAAATGTTTCCTTGTGATGATGCAACATGTTAGTATTTGGTGCCGCACTTTAAACTTTTTTCTAGGGCCTCACATTGTCTAAAACTTGCACTGATGGTGAATCATGTTATATCTACTGAATATAGAGGTGTTGTCAGTATTGATGAGCAAGTGGATTTAATGCAAATCAAATGTGTGCTCCAATCAAGTAATCAAGTACTTTCGATTAGCAGTAAAACTAATTTCTTGTGAAAATTTAGCAAAGGTGGTGACTTCAAATTTCAAAAGATTTTCTCATCTCACCACATGTGCGCCATAATATTGAGGTAAATCTTACTTACGTGGACATTCACATGGTTGTTTTCTGGTAAGTTTTAGTAAGTTCAATAATCAATAGCATACCTTCAGTAGTAGTTGGCATAGTTGTAGTTGTTGAGCGTTGTGTGGTTGTAGGCTTCAGGGTTGTTGTTGTTGGACGTTGCGTGGTAGCAGGCGGCAGGGTTGTAGTTGTTGGATGTTGTGTGGTTGTAGGCTTCAGGGTTGTTGTTGTTGGACCTTGCGTGGTAGCAGGCGGCAGGGTTGTAGTTGTTGAGCGTTGTGTGGTTGTAGGCTTCAGGGTTGTTGTTTTTGAACTTTGTGTAGTAGTAAGGTCTGTCAACAGAAAAGAAAAGTAAATGTATTCCAATAGGTGTCTCTAGTGATCACATGTGCTCCATAATATTGAGGTAAATCTTACTTACGTGGACATTCACACGGTATAAGAGGACATAGATTACTGTAGTACATTTCTGGGCTGCAGTGTTGAGGAAGGCACCAGCACTGATCATTTCCTGTATTTAGAAGACATGAATATTATTATCAAATTGTTCTGTATACATGATCAACATAATGCTACATGTAGCTAAAGAAGTAGGCGAATAGGAAAAGCAGGTCGGTAGCTTTGGCTGTGTTGGGTTATTTTTTTGGTAATTCAGTAAGTTCATTATCATACCTTCAGTAGTAGTTGGCATAGTTGTAGTTGTTGGGCGTTGTGTGGTAGCAGGCGGTAGAGTTATAGTTGATGGACGTTGTGTAGTAGTAATCTCTGACACCAGAATAAAAAGTAAACGTATTTCAATGAAAGAAGAGAATGTGATGGTGGTCATCGGTGGTGGTCATCGGTGGTGGGCAACGGGCACATAGCATACATGATGACACATGTCTAACATAGAGTAAGACATTTAACTTTGTGTCACTCAAGTCTGGTATTTAATCTATTTCTAATCCACATACATGTCCCGCTGCACCTGCCTGTGGCCTACATCCTTCTCGTGACTCTTGGCCTAAGTCCACCACACTCTGTTTTACCAGGGAGGAGTCATGAAACGTTTAACTATGTAGTAACAAATGTGATGGAACCAACTGAGGATTCCAAGAACTGAATAGATATCTTTAAGGTCTGTATGCTCTTACTTGTAGCTGGTATTGATTATTTAAGGAAACCTATTATTTTCCATAGCCCTCCAGTTCTACCAACCATCACTCTCGCATCATTTTTTAAATTTTTTTGGAATGCACAGCTGGAATCATTATTAGAAATATAATTTAATGTATGAGATTAGATAATTATCATGGTGCCCACTAAAATGATTATATGATTACTAGATTGTGGCCCGATTCTAACGCATCGGGTATTCTAGAATATGCATGTCCCCGTAGTATATGGACAATGATGATTCCAGAATTCATGGCAGAATGTGCCCGCCGCTGATTGGTCGAGGCAACCTTTATGACATCATCATCGCCATGGCAACCATTATGACATCTATGTTGATACTGTGCCCGTCGCTGAATCAGAAACGTGGGATTTCTACGTCCTTTATGACATCATCGTCGCTGTGCCCGTTGCTGATTGGTCGAGGCCTGGTGGCCTCGACCAATCACAGACGCGGGATGTCTACGTCCTTTATGACATTATCGTCGCTGTGCCGGTCGCTGATTGGTCGAGGCCTGGCGGCCTCGACCAATCAGAGACGCGGGATTTCTACGTCGATACTGTGCCCGTTGCTGATTGGTCGAGGCCTGGCGGCCTCGACCAATCAGAGACGTGGGATTTCCAGGACAGACAGACAGACAGAAAGACAAACAGACAGACAGAAAGACAGACAGACGGAAAAACCCTTAGTGATTATATGACTACTAGATTGCGGCCTCGACCAATCAGAGGCGCGGGATTTCTACGTCGATACTGTGCCCGTTGCTGATTGGTCGAGGCCTGGCGGCCTCGACCAATCAGAGACGTGGGATTTCCAGGACAGACAGACAGACAGACAGAAAGACAAACAGACAGACAGAAAGACAGACAGACGGAAAAACCCTTAGTGATTATATGACTACTAGATTGCGGCCTCGACCAATCAGAGGCGCGAGATTTCTACGTCGATACTGTGCCCGTTGCTGATTGGTCGAGGCCTGGCGGCCTCGACCAATCAGAGACGTGGGATTTCCAGGACAGACAGACAGACAGACAGAAAGACAAACAGACAGACAGAAAGACAGACAGACGGAAAAACCCTTAGTGATTATATGACTACTAGATTGCGGCCTCGACCAATCAGAGACGCGGGATTTCCAGGACAGACAGACAGACAGACAGACAGAAAGACAGACAGACAGACAGAAAGACAGACAGACAGACGGAAAAACCCTTAGACAATTATATATATAGACTAGATTGTGACCCGATTCTAACGCATCGGGTATTCTAGAATATGCATGTCCCCGTAGTATATGGACAATGATGATTCCAGAATTCGCGGTAGACTGTGCCCGTCGCTGATTGGTCGAGGCAACCTTTATGACATCATCGTCGCCATGGCAACCATTATGACATCTACGTCGATACTGTGCCCGTCGCTGAATCAGAAATGTGGAATTTCTACATCCTTTATGACATCATCGTCGCTATGCCCGTTGCTGATTGGTCGAGGCCTGGCGGCCTCGACCAATCAGAGATGCGGGATGTCTACGTCCTTTATGACATCATCGTCGCTGTGCCGGTCGCTGATTGGTCGAGGCCTGGCGGCCTCGACCAATCAGAGACGCGGAATTTCTACGTCGATACTGTGCCCGTCGCTGATTGGTCGAGGCCTGGCGGCCTCGACCAATCAGAGACGTGGGATTTCCAGGACAGACAGACAGAAAGACAGACAGGCAGACAGACGGAAAAACCCTTAGAGCAGGAGCGGGTATTCTAGAATATGCATGTCCCCGTAGTATATGGACAATGATGATTCCAGAATTCGCAGCAGACTGTGCCCGTCGCTGATTGGTCGAGGCAACCTTTAGGACATCATCGTCGCCATGGCAACCATTATGACATCTACGTCGATACTGTGCCCGTTGCTGATTGGTCGAGGCCTGGCGGCCTCGACCAATCAGACGCGGGATTTCTACGTCCTTTATGACATCATCGTCGCTGTGCCCGTTGCTGATTGGTCGAGGCCTGGCGGCCTCGACCAATCAGAGACGCGAGATTTCTACGTCGATGCTGTGCCGGTCTCTGATTGGTCGAGGCCTGGCGGCCTCGACCAATCAGAGAGCCGGGATTTCCAGGACAGACAGACAGACAGACAGACAGACAGAAAGACAGACAGACGGAAAAACCCTTAGGCAATTATATATATAGATGATTCTATGATTATACTCCATGATTATAAAATCAATATGTCATCAATGTACCTTTTCAACAAGAGCGGCTTTATGTAATATATAAAGGTTTTATCACTAGAGATTAGTTAATTGATACAATGCAAATTGAATTCATATAAACATTTTTGAAATTTTTTGAACCAGGCGAATTCAAACAATTTTGGATTTGGATTTGTTGAATCAACAAAATTGGCCACAAACATTTCACATATTGCAGAAGAATGCATCAGCCAGAGATGGATCAAAAGACCTTAGACACAGCTGGGTTAGTTTTCCCCATAATGTCTCATAGATATCACATTACATGGTATAACACAGCCAATCAGGAGGGACTATTGCAGCCTGTATAAAAGCAGAGGTAGGAAATACAGCAGCCATTTTGTGGAGGATCTAGGAAAGGAAAGAGGTGATTAGGAAAATTAAATTGATAGTTTCGGCTGCATGGGTTTGATTTAGCACAAAATTATTTTTGGTGGAGAACCTCTTCCATTGAAAAGAAGCAAGATAGTGAGACTGAAGAGGCAATGCCCCTGGTAAGTTAGTAAGTTAAGTAATGTACCATTAGCAGTAGGTGTCATGATTGTAGTTGTTGGGTGTTCTGTGGTAGAAGGTGGCATGGTTGTAGTTATCGGTCGTTGTGTGGTAGTAGATGGCATGGTAGTAGTTGTTGGGCTTCCTGTGGTAGTAGGTGCAATGGTTGTAGTTGTTGGGCTTTGTGTGGTAGTAAGTGGCATGGTTATAGTTGTTGGGATTCCTGTGGTAGTAGATTGCATGGTTGTAGTTATTGGGCTTTGTGTAGTAGTTGGTGGTATGGTTGTAGTTATTGGGCTTTGTGTAGTAGTTGGTGGTATGGTTGTAGTTATTGGTATTTCTGTGGTAGTAGATCGTATGGTTGTAGTTGTTGGGCTTCCTGTGGTAGTAAGTGGCATGGTTGTAGTTGTTGGGCTTTGTATGGTAGTAAGTGGCATGGTTGTAGTTGTTGGGCTTTCTGTGGTAGTTGATGGCATGGTTGTAGTTGTTGTGCTTTGTGTGGTAGTAGATGTCATGGTTGTAGTTATTGGTATTTCTGTGGTATTAGATGGCATGGTTGAAGTTGTTGGGCTTTCTGTGGTAGTTGATGGCATGGTTGTAGTTGTTGTGCTTTGTGTGGTAGTAGATGTCATGGTTGTAGTTATTGGTATTTCTGTGGTAGTAGATGGCATGGTTTTTGTTGTTGGGCTTTGCGTAGTACTAGTGCCTAAACCCAGAAAAACAACCCAAAACAAACAAAAATGTTATTTTATTCCAATCAAAGATGAGAATGTGGTGGTGGGCAATGGGGACATAGCAAAAGTGATATGGACAGTGACATGCCCAACATAGGTGATGATGATGACATGTAACTTTGCTGAACTTGGTTCTGGTACAACAGCTATTACTAACTCTACCCAGTTACTGTTGTAGGTACGTGTTACCACATAGTAGATGGGTAGAGGGGTACATAAAAATAATGGATCCCGGAAGACAAAGTCATAATTGGACCATACTGTAAAAAAGGAAAATGTTCGGTGAAGTCGGTAGGGTAATAGTGCATCATTTTTGCAGTCACAGAAGGGCCTACTGTACCTTCCTATTTTTTTTTAAAGAAAGGGGAGGATAGTGAATCATGTTCCAATTAAAGCCTCTTATGCTCTCTTCCACTGTGATATCCCTTTCATGGCTTCTGTACAATATTATGTTCTGAAATCCGCCCCCCCCCAAAACATGCACCATATGATGCAATCCACAGGCAATCCCCCGCACAATTTCTCCCCACAGTATCCCACACATGGATTTTCCCACAAACAATATGGTGGATCCTGTGTTATCTACTGTATAAAGAGGTGTTATTGATTGTATTGTACAGGAGGATCACATGTGCTCCGTATTATTGAGGTAAATCTTACTTACGTGGACATTCACATGCATAAAGAGGACATAGATAACTGTAGTACATTTCTGGGCTGCAGTGTTGAGGAAGGCACCAGCACTGATCATTTCCTATGTTCAGAAGACATGAATATTATTATCTTCATTGTTCTCTATACAAGATCAATATACAGTGGGTACGGAACGTATTCAGACCCCTTTAAATTTTTCCCTCTTTGTTTCATTGCAGCCACTTGGTAAATTCAAAAAAGTTCATTTTTTTCACATTAATGTACACTCTGCACCCCATCTTGACTGAAAAAAACAAATGTTGAAATTTTGCTAATTTATTAAAAAGAAAAACTGAAATATCACATGGTCATAAATATTCAGACCCTTTGCTCAGACACTCATATTTAGGTCACATGCTGTCCATTTCCTTGTGATCCTCCTTGAGATGGTTCTACTCCTTTATTGGAGTCCAGCTGTGTTTGGTTAAACTGATAGGACTTGATTTGGAAAGGCGCACACCTGTCTATATAAGCCCTCACAGCTCACAGTGCATGTCAGACCAAATGAGAATCATGAGGTCAAAGCAACTGGCCAAAGAGCTCAGAGGCAGAATTGTGGCAAGGCACAGATCTGGCCAATGTTACAAAAAAATTTCTGCAATACTCAAGGTTTCTAAAAGCACAGTGGCCTCCATAATCCTTAAATGGAAAAGGTTTCTGACCACCAGAAGTCTTCGTAGACCTGGCCGTCCAGCCAATCTGAGCAATCTTGGGAGAAGAGCTTTGGTGAGAGAGGTAAAGAAGAACCTCAAGATCAATGTGGCTGAGCTCCAGAGATGCAGTAGG
This sequence comes from Ranitomeya imitator, assembly GCF_032444005.1. NCBI lineage: Eukaryota > Metazoa > Chordata > Amphibia > Anura > Dendrobatidae > Ranitomeya > Ranitomeya imitator. The sequence goes on from NC_091283.1 coordinate 33,979,382, forward strand.
GAGATGTGAGAAAGTTCCACAAAGTCAACTATCACTGCAGCCCTCCACCAGTCGGGCCTTTATGGCAGAATGGATTGACAGAAGCCTCTCTTCAGTGCAAGACATATGAAAGTCCGCATTGAGTTTGCTAAAAACACATGAAGGACTCCCAGACTATGAGAAATAAGATTCTCTTGTCTGATGAGACGAAGATAGACCTTTTGGTGATAATTCGAAGTGGTAAGTGTGGAGAAAAGCAGGCACTGCTCATCACCTGACCAATACAATTCCAACAATGAAACATGGTGGTGGCAGCATCATGCTATGGGGGTGTTTTTCAGCTGCAGGGACAGGACAACTGGTTGTCATTGAAGGAAACATGAATGTGGCCAAGTGCAGAGATATCCTGGAGGAAAATCTCTTCCATTGTGCTTTGGACCTCAGACTTGGCCGAAGGTTCACCTTCCAACAAGACAATGACCCTAAGCACACAGCTAAAATAACAAAAGAGTGGCTTCAGAACAACTCTGTGACCATTCTTGACTGGCCCAGCCAGAGCCGTGACCTAAACCAAATTGAGCATCTCTGGAGAGACCTGAAAATGGCATCCACCAACGTTCACCATCCAACCTGACGGAACTGAAGAGGATCTGCAAGGAAGAATGGCAGAGGATCCCCAAATCCAGGTGTCAAAAACTTGTTGCATCATTCCCAAGAAGACTCATGGCTGTACTAGTTCAAAAGGTGCTTCTACTCAATACTGAATACTTATGATCATGGGATATTTCAGTTTTTCTTTTTTAATACATTTGTAAAAATTTCAACATTTCTGTGTTTATTTAGTCAAGATGGGGTGCAGATTGTACATTATTGAGAAAAAAAAGAACTTTTTTGAATTTACCAAATGGCTGCAATGAAACAAAGAGTGAAACATTTAAAGGGGTCTGAATACTTTCCATAACAACTGTAATGTTTCAACGCAGCAAATGAAGAAGGAGAATAGGAATAGCAGGTTGGTAGCTTTGGCTGCATTGGGTTATTTTCTGTTAAGATTTAGTAAGTTCAATAATCAATAGCATACCTTCAGTAGTAGTTGGCATAGTTGTAGTTGTTGGATGTTGTGTGGTTGTAGGCTTCAGGGTTGTTGTTGTTGGATGTTGCGTGGTAGCAGGTGGCAGGGTTGCAGTTGTTGGGTGTTGTGTGGTTGTAGGCTTCAGGGTTGTTGTTGAACTTTGTGTAGTTGTAAGGTCTGTTCCCAGAAAAATAGTAAATGTATTCCAATAGATATCTCTAGTGATCACATGTGCTCCATAATATTGAGGTAAATCTTACTTACATGGACATTCACACGGTATAAGAGGACATAGATAACTGTAGTACATTTCTGGGCTGCAGTGTTGAGGAAGGCACCAGCACTGATTATTTCCTATGTTTAGAAGACATGAATATTATTATCATCATTGTTCTGTATGCAAGTTCAACATAATGTTCCAACGCAGCAAATGAAGGAGGCAAATAGGAATAGCAGGTTGGTAGCTTTGGCTGCGTTGGGTTGTTTTTTGGTAAGTTTAGTAAGTTCAACAACCATTAGCATACCTTCAGTAGTAGTTGTCATAGTTGTAGTTGTTGGGCGTTGTGTGGTGGCAGGCGGTAGAGTTATAGTTGTTGGATGTTGTGTAGTAGTAATGTCTGTCCCAAGATAAGAAAGTAAATTTATTCCAATTGATGAAGAGAATGTGATGGTGGTCATCGGTGGTGGTCAATGGGCACAACATAGCATGCATGACGTTACATGCCTAACAGAGTAAGACGGGTAACTTTCTGTGACTCAAGTCTAGTATTCCATCTATGGCTAATCTCTACACTGTTCCTGCTGAACCTCACTGCGGGCTACACCCTTCCCATGACCCTTGTGCCAAGTCCACCACACTTTATTTCTACAGAGAGGAGTCATGTAACATTTTACTATGTAATAACAAACGTGATGGGACCAACTGGGGATTCCAAGAGATGAATAGATGTCTGTAAGGTTGGTATGCCCATAATTATAGGGGTGTAGATTCATTAAAGATACCTGTTACATGCCATAACCCATCAGTTCTATAAACCACTTCTATTGCATCATCTTTAAATTTTTGGTGGATGCACAGCTGGAATTAGAAGTATACTTTAATGTATGATTAGATAACTATCATGGTGTCCACTAAAATCAATATGTCATCAATGTACCTTCTCAACGAGAGCGGCTTTATGTAAGATATAAAGGTTTTATCAGTAGAGATTAGTTAATCGATGCGATGCAAATTGAATTTATGTAAACATTTTTTAAATTTGTTGAACGAGGTGAATTCAAACAATTTTGGATTTGGGTTTGTTGAATCAATTAAATTGGTCACAAACACTTCAAATACTGCAGAAGAATGCATCAGCCAGAGATACAGTGGGGCAAAAAAGTATTTAGTCAGTCAGCAATAGTGCAAGTTCCACCACTTAAAAAGATGAGAGGCGTCTGTAATTTACATCATAGGTAGACCTCAACTATGGGAGACAAACTGAGAAAAAAAAATCCAGAAAATCACATTGTCTGTTTTTTTAACATTTTATTTGCATATTATGGTGGAAAATAAGTATTTGGTCAGAAACAAACAATCAAGATTTCTGGCTCTCACAGACCTGTAACTTCTTCTTTAAGAGTCTCCTCTTTCCTCCACTCATTACCTGTAGTAATGGCACCTGTTTAAACTTGTTATCAGTATAAAAAGACACCTGTGCACACCCTCAAACAGTCTGACTCCAAACTCCACTATGGTGAAGACCAAAGAGCTGTCAAAGGACACCAGAAACAAAATTGTAGCCCTGCACCAGGCTGGGAAGGCTGAATCTGCAATAGCCAACCAGCTTGGAGTGAAGAAATCAACAGTGGGAGCAATAATTAGAAAATGGAAGACATACAAGACCACTGATAATCTCCCTCGATCTGGGGCTCCACGCAAAATCCCACCCCGTGGGGTCAGAATGATCACAAGAACGGTGAGCAAAAATCCCAGAACCACGCGGGGGGACCTAGTGAATGAACTGCAGAGAGCTGGGACCAATGTCACAAGGCCTACCATAAGTAACACACTACGCCACCATGGACTCAGATCCTGCAGTGCCAGACGTGTCCCACTGCTTAAGCCAGTACATGTCCGGGCCTGTCTGAAGTTTGCTAGAGAGCATTTGGATGATCCAGAGGAGTTTTGGGAGAATGTCCTATGGTCTGATGAAACCAAACTGAAACTGTTTGGTAGAAACACAACTTGTCGTGTTTGGAGGAAAAAGAATACTGAGTTGCATCCATCAAACACCATACCTACTGTAAAGCATGGTGGTGGAAACATCATGCTTTGGGGCTGTTTCTCTGCAAAGGGGCCAGGACGACTGATCCGGGTACATGAAAGAATGAATGGGGCCATGTATCGTGAGATTTTGAGTGCAAACCTCCTTCCATCAGCAAGGGCATTGAAGATGAAACGTGGCTGGGTCTTTCAACATGACAATGATCCAAAGCACACCGCCAGGGCAACGAAGGAGTGGCTTCGTAAGAAGCATTTCAAGGTCCTGGAGTGGCCTAGCCAGTCTCCAGATCTCAACCCTATAGAAAACCTTTGGAGGGAGTTGAAAGTCCGTGTTGCCAAGCGAAAAGCCAAAAACATCACTGCTCTAGAGGAGATCTGCATGGAGGAATGGGCCAACATACCAACAACAGTGTGTGGCAACCTTGTGAAGACTTACAGAAAACGTTTGACCTCTGTCATTGCCAACAAAGGATATATTACAAAGTATTGAGATGAAATTTTGTTTCTGACCAAATACTTATTTTCCACCATAATATGCAAATAAAATGTTAAAAAAACAGACAATGTGATTTTCTGGATTTTTTTTTCTCAGTTTGTCTCCCATAGTTGAGGTCTACCTATGATGTAAATTACAGACGCCTCTCATCTTTTTAAGTGGTGGAACTTGCACTATTGCTGACTGACTAAATACTTTTTTGCCCCACTGTATATCAAAAGACTTCAGACACAGTTGGGTTGTTTTTCCCCATAATGTCTCACAGATATGACATTACAACCAATCAGAAGGCACTATTGCAGCCAAAATGGGGAGAGAAAAGTTCCAGCGATAGGCGGAGGTGGCTAAAAAATTACTTTTATTACAAAGTTATAAAAACAATGAAAGACACATATTGTCGGGCACTGTACACATATAGGCAGATCAATGCATTTTGACAAGTCTTCCACATGAGATCATGATTTTTTAGCCACCTCCGCCTATCGCTGGATCCTTTCTCTCCCCATTTTTTCATTGCATCTTGTGGCTGCTCAACCGGATCCATCGAGGCGTTGGCTGATAGCAGGGAGTCTTTACACAGATCAAGTTAAGCTGACTACACCCATTTTCCTTCCGGACTATTGCAGCCTGTTTAAAAGCAAAAGTAGGAAATACAGCAGCCATTTTGTGGTGAATCTAGATTGTTAGGGGACGTCACAGTTCACAGCTCAGCCACAAAGATAAGGAGACAAAGCCATAAAACACTGAAGAAATTGTTCAAATAGAATATGACAGCACAGCAGTGAAGAATGGTTGCCATCTATTTACCAATAGCCTTATACTGTATAGAGGTCACTTTGACATTACTTAGGCTGTGTTTGCATTAAATATCCTTAAATCGGTTAAATACAATCCTAGGAGGCTTGATAGAGCTATTTATGTCCTTTCAGGGCGATTGGAGGCTTTCGAGGACTTTCACAACTATTCTATTGACAAATGGAATTTCATCTCAAAATTAATCAAATCTTTCAAAAATGTATAATTCAAAAGACTCGCTAATCTCTACTGATCACACGATCTCCATAACATGCATATTTACATTGACATTCACAGAGTATAAGAGAGCATAGATAACTGTAGTATATTTCTGGGCTGCAGTTTGGAGGAAGGCACCAGCACTGATCATTTCCTATATTTAGGCAAAATGGATATTATTATTATTGTTCCTTGTACATCGCTCCACGCTCTGTGGTGGGAATACCCCTTGCATATGATGGACAGAAATGATGCACACAAGATGGCGCCGATACTTCCGGTTAGTGTGCGTTCCAGTTACTGAAGCGCGGTAGTCGGGTGGTGACACATGTGCTGTCGTGTGCGGTAGGTATACACTTCCCCATCTCCACCTTCTTTTGCTAATATTGGGGACAATCGTAGGCATAACGTCACACGTGGGGGGCGGACCCCAATTTTTGGGCACAATTTAAAAGGAGATCATTTTGAGACGGCATTGAGGACTTACTTTGGGCTACAGACACAGACAGCCATTCTGACCTATGGGTACCTAGCCACTGCAGGACCCATGATATACATGGACTTTTTGCTGGATTTTTTGCTGTGCCTATTGGCACCTATTTCTATTTGAACTCCTATGATGATTCTCTATTATTGTAGCTGAAACGCGTAGGGAGAAGAGAGACATTGGGTATATACATTATATGGTGGCTGTCCACAGTAGGGCTCACTTGGGGCCTGTCCTTCCTAGGACAGGAGGTCTGCAGGGGCACAACAGGAAAGATAGTGGAATCAAACCTACCCCCACCCCTTGCCCATACTTCTGGACCACCACTCTCCAGCTTTGGAGACCGAGAAGCAAAACTGCTATATCGATACGTCCATCCATATTGGTGAGACCGATCCAATTTTTATCTTTGAGCACTGATTCACTTGAGCACTTTGGTTTATGTTGGTGTTTTGTTGGTATCCAAGAATTTTAATTTAATAATATTAAAGGTTAAGTTTTAATATTGGGATATCCTCCATAGCTATATCGTGTTGTCATCCCTGAGGGTACAGGAATGGTGTTGCTTATTGCACGCCATAGCTATCTTGTACAGGGTGGGCATTATCTGCGAACTCAGAGACTGAAGAGCCAATACCCTCCGGTTAAGTTTAGTAAGTTGAGAAACGTACCTTTAGGAGTAGATGGTATGGTTGTAATTGTTGGGCTTTGTGTGGTGGTAGTTGGCATGGTTGTTGTTGTTGGGCTTCCTATGGTAGTAGGTGTCATGGTTGTTGTTGTTGTTGGGCTTCGTGTGGTAGTAGGTGTCATGGTTGTTGTTGTTGGGCTTCCTATGGTAGTAGGTGTCATGATTGTTGTTGTTGGGCTTCCTATGGTAGTAGGTGTCATGATTGTTGTTGTTGGGCTTCCTATGGTAGTAGGTGTCATGGTTGTTGTTGTTGGGCTTCCTATGGTAGTAGATGTCATGGTTGTTGTTGTTGGGCTTCCTATGGTAGTAGGTGTCATGATTGTTGTTGTTGGGCTTCCTATGGTAGTAGGTGTCATTGTTGTTGTTGTTGGGCTTCCTATGGTAGTAGGTGTCATGGTTGTTGTTGTTGGGCTTCCTATGGTAGTAGGTGTCATGGTTGTTGTTGTTGGGCTTCCTATGGTAGTAGGTGTCATGGTTGTTGTTGTTGGGCTTCCTATGGTAGTAGGTGTCATGGTTGTTGTTGTTGGGCTTCCTATGGTAGTAGGTGTCATGGTTGTTGTTGTTGGGCTTCCTATGGTAGTAGGTGTCATGGTTGTTGTTGTTGGGCTTCCTATGGTAGTAGGTGTCATGGTTGTTGTTGTTGGGCTTCGTGTGGTAGTAGGTGTCATGGTTGTTGTTGTTGGGCTTCCTATGGTAGTAGGTGTCATGGTTGTTTTTGTTGGGCTTCCTATGGTAGTAGGTGTCATGATTGTTGTTGGGCTTCCTATGGTAGTAGGTGTCATGGTTGTTGTTGTTGGGCTTCCTGTGGTAGTAGGTGTCATGGTTGTTGTTGTTGGGCTTCCTGTGGTAGTAGGTGTCATGGTTGTTGTTGTTGGGCCTCCTATGGTAGTAGGTGTCATGGTTGTTGTTGTTGGGCTTCCTATGGTAGTAGGTGTCATGGTTGTTGTTGTTGGGCTTCCTATGGTAGTAGGTGTCATGGTTGTTGTTGTTGGGCTTCCTATGGTAGTAGGTGTCATGGTTGTTGTTGTTGGGCTTCCTATGGTAGTAGGTGTCATGGTTGTTGTTGTTGGGCTTCCTATGGTAGTAGGTGTCATGGTTGTTGTTGTTGGGCTTCCTATGGTAGTAGGTGTCATGGTTGTTGTTGTTGGGCTTCCTATGGTAGTAGGTAGCATGGTGGTAGTTGTTGGATTTTGTGTAGTAGTAGACGGCATGGTTGTTGGTTGTTCTGTGGTAGAGGGTGGCATGATTGTAGTTGTTGGCCTTTCTATAGTGGTAGGTGGCATGGTTGTAATTTTTGGGCTTTGTGTTGTAGTAGTAGTGACTAAATCGAGAAAAGAAAACAAGTTAACAAAAAGTTATTTGACTCCAATTAAAGATAAGGATGTGATGATGGGCAATGGGAACATAACAAATGTAATATGGACAATGACATGCCCAATATATAGCTGTGCTCAAAAGTTCACATACCCTGGCAGAATTTTTGCTTTCTTGGCCTTTTTTTCAGAGGATATGAGTGATAGCACCAAAACTTTTTCTCCACTCATGGTTAGTGATTGGGGAAAGCCATTTATTGTCAAACTACTGTGGTTTCTCTTTTTAAATCCTCTTTGTTAGGAGCTTTTTACTTATTTCCAATGTTGATCAATAAAGTCAGATAAGAATTTTTTAAGAAGCTGGACCACCCTCCTATTTTTTCTACTCATCCCTTGAGGCTGCCGTCACACTGGCAGTATTTGGTCAGTATTTTACATCAGTATTTCTCAGCCAAAACCAGGAGTGGGTGATAATACAGAAGTGGTGCAGATGTTTCTATTATACTTTTCCTCTAATTGTTCCACTTCTGGTTTTGGCACAAATACTGATGTAAAATACTGACCACATACTGCTAGTGTGACGGCAGCCTTAAGCTGCCCGATATGTAATAAAAAACTCACAAGCCAAATTTCCTTTTAGTTATCATTCCCCACAGAAAGTAGTAAGAATTAATAATCTACAGTGGGGCAAAAAAGTATTTAGTCAGTCAGCAATAGTGCAAGTTCCACCACTTAAAAAGATGAGGCGTCTGTAATTTACATCATAGGTAGACCTCAACTATGGGCGACAAACTGAGAAAAAAAAATCCAGAAAATCACATTGTCTGTTTTTTTATCATTTTTTTTGCATATTATGGTGGAAAATAAGTATTTGGTCAGAAACAAACAATCAAGATTTCTGGCTCTCACAGACCTGTAACTTCTTCTTTAAGAGTCTCCTCTGTCCTCCACTCATTACCTGTAGTAATGGCACCTGTTTAAACTTGTTATCAGTATAAAAAGACACCTGTGCACACCCTCAAACAGTCTGACTCCAAACTCCACTATGGTGAAGACCAAAGAGCTGTCAAAGGACACCAGAAACAAAATTGTAGCCCTGCACCAGGCTGGGAAGACTGAATCTGCAATAGCCAACCAGCTTGGAGTGAAGAAATCAACAGTGGGAGCAATAATTAGAAAATGGAAGACATACAAGACCACTGATAATCTCCCTCGATCTGGGGCTCCACGCAAAATCCCACCCCGTGGGGTCAGAATGATCACAAGAACGGTGAGCAAAAATCCCAGAACCACGCGGGGGGACCTAGTGAATGAACTGCAGAGAGCTGGGACCAATGTAACAAGGCCTACCATAAGTAACACACTACGCCACCATGGACTCAGATCCTGCAATGCCAGACGTGTCCCACTGCTTAAGCCAGTACATGTCCGGGCCCGTCTGAAGTTTGCTAGAGAGCATTTGGATGATCCAGAGGAGTTTTGGGAGAATGTCCTATGGTCTGATGAAACCAAACTGGAACTGTTTGGTAGAAACACAACTTGTCGTGTTTGGAGGAAAAAGAATACTGAGTTGCATCCATCAAACACCATACCTACTGTAAAGCATGGTGGTGGAAACATCATGCTTTGGGGCTGTTTCTCTGCAGAGGGGCCAGGACGACTGATCCGGGTACATGAAAGAATGAATGGGGCCATGTATCGTGAGATTTTGAGTGCAAACCTCCTTCCATCAGCAAGGGCATTGAAGATGAAACGTGGCTGGGTCTTTCAACATGACAATGATCCAAAGCACACCGCCAGGGCAACGAAGGAGTGGCTTCGTAAGAAGCATTTCAAGGTCCTGGAGTGGCCTAGCCAGTCTCCAGATCTCAACCCTATAGAAAACCTTTGGAGGGAGTTGAAAGTCCGTGTTGCCAAGCGAAAAGCCAAAAACATCACTGCTCTAAAGGAGATCTGCATGGAGGAATGGGCCAACATACCAACAACAGTGTGTGGCAACCTTGTGAAGACTTACAGAAAACGTTTGACCTCTGTCATTGCCAACAAAGGATATATTACAAAGTATTGAGATGAAATTTTGTTTCTGACCAAATACTTATTTTCCACCATAATATGCAAATAAAATGTTAAAAAAACAGACAATGTGATTTTCTGGATTTTTTTTTCTCAGTTTGTCTCCCATAGTTGAGGTCTTCCTATGATGTAAATTACAGACGCCTCTCATCTTTTTAAGTGGTGGAACTTGCACTATTGCTGACTGACTAAATACTTTTTTGCCCCACTGTATATGAAAAATTGTTGTGATAAAAAATATGGCTGATAAAAAAAGTAATAAGCCCTAAGACAGAGATTAAAAAAAAAGAAAAAAGTGTTCACATATAGGCTGAAATAGATTGTGTCCTTAAAGGGTTAATGTATATCTATTATGCAGTGAGTTTAAACAGAAGCTGAATCATTGGAGAGAATCTCACTTACGTGGACAGTCACACGGGATGAGGCGGCATTTATAATGGTTGTGGTTGGGCATAGTCGGATTGCAGTGTTGAGGAAGGCACCAGCAGTGTTTCTTTTCTGCATTTTGTTAAGAAAACACGATTGTTATCAACATTATTATCGTACAGTGTTTACCTTTATTATACATTTATTATTTAAGCTGAGCTTAACATCTGTTAAGTTTCTCATCTCTAGGGGATATTTTCCTAATGGAAATTAGTATACAGAAAGAGGAATATTATGGTGCAAGAAAATTGGTTTAAATTGTAATCTAAATAGAAAAAAATAGGGTTTTGAAATGACAATATGCATAATATAATAGGCCATGTCCTTAGTGGGTGAAATATTGGTCATCTCATTATCATCACAAACAGGATTAAAATAAAAAGTTATACATCAATATACAGTAGATAACACAGGATCCACTAATCAATAAAGGTGATGTCATAGCTCACCTCCTCCTCCTGTGCAATGACTGATAACACCTCTATATACAGTAGATAACACAGGATCCACCATTCACAATCAGTGATGTTACAGCTCACCTCCTCCTCCTGTACAATGACTTATAACACCTCTATATACAGTAGATAACACAGGATCCACCATTCACAATAGGTGATATCACAGCTCACCTCCTCCTCCTGTACAATGACTGATAACACCTCTATATACAGTAGATAACACAGGATCCACCACACACAATAGGTGATATCACAGCTCTCCTCCTCCCTCTCCTGTACAATGACTGATAACACCTCTATATACAGTAGATAACACATGATCCACCATTCACAATAGGTGGTGTCACAGCTCACCTCCTCCTCCTGTACAATGACTGATAACACCTCTATATACAGTAGATAACACAGGATCCACCATTCACAATAGGTGGTGTCACAGCTCACCTCCTCCTCCTGTACAATGACTGATAACACCTCTATATACAGTAGATAACACAGGATCCACCATACACAATAGGTGATATCACAGCTCACCCCCTCCTCCTGTACAATGACTGATAACACCTCTATATACAGTAGATAACACAGGATCCACCATTCACAATAGGTGATATCACAGCTCTCCTCCTCCCTCTCCTGTACAATGACTGATAACACCTCTATATACAGTAGATAACACAGGATCCACCATTCACAATAGGTGATATCACAGCTCTCCTCCTCCCTCTCCTGTACAATGACTGATAACACCTCTATATACAGTAGATAACACAGGATCCACCATTCACAATAGGTGGTGTCACAGCTCACCTCCTTTACCTACTGTACAATGACTGATACAATCTCTATATACTGTAGAAATGACACTGAATCCACAAGTTAAAATGGATGATGTGACAGTTCACCTCCTCCCCCACCCTGCTCGGTGACCTCTGCACAGGTTATAGAGCATGCCTCCTACACTCTCCTACAGAATCTATATGTTGTTTACTGAGATTTAGCTGCTGTACAGTAAACGGTAACAGAGCAGGCATGATGGCTGCTTCCATAATCATGGACACCGTATGAATGAAAAAACTACAATGTGATTATAAAAACAGGTTATAAATATTAGTACGGTTAATATTCATTCCTGTTAGTGAAAAAAAGAAAAACTTGTTACATTTCCTGTAATAAATAAATAAGATTTGTCCATGTTAGATACTGTACTTGCTCGTAGTCACAGTCGTTGTTGTTGTACTTGAAATTTTTGTCGGCATTGTACCTGAGCCAAAATTATCAAACAGATTAGTGGTTTCGTCAGATTTTTTTTTTTTGATAGATGAATATTTAAAAAACTATGAAAACAATTACAATTAAACTGATTCTAGTTGGATTTGGTGATCTATGGGAAAACCTCTTTTAATGCTTCTATGGATGTACTTAGGAAGGAGGAGAGGCGGCCTCGGTGTACCTTCTCCGGGACGACAAGGTACACCGAGAACCACTGGAACTACCGATGCTGTCACCCAGGCTGCAGGGGGAGAGTTTGGTTCTCTGGATTGACCTTTGAACTTGAGACCAGGGGGCGTGGAGGACATAAAAGAGGAACAGTGCGCAGGAACAGGTTCAGTGTTGGCAGGAAGCTGTAGTGGGCAGGGGCTGAGTGTGTGCCCTCCTGCGCTGTACAGTCAGGATAGAGTGGGCCCAAGCCATAGTGGCCTACGGAAGCTTATCAGAGACTCCAGGCGGAGACGCTTCCAGAGATCGCTGACAGTGCTGACTCCCGTAATACCACTAAGCATGAGTGATCCCTCCTTGCAACCAGACCGTAGAGGACACACTCCCAGATGAGACGACCAGGCCGCAAAGTGCGGCTGCCTGATTTATCCACTCCCGCACACTCCTGTGCTGTATCGGCGCTTAAAAGAAAGGACTGTTCCTCCTCCAATGGATCTCCCCTTGGACCCAGGACCCATTACCTGCGACCGGACCACCGACGACACCAGAATCCAATGCCCCTTCTGTACCAGGACAACACTGGATTTTTCAAGTATTCAGGCCGGGATGCCACCGCTATCATCTCAGAGACTGCTCATGATGATCAACGCCGGATCAATAAGTTTGATGCCTTTGAACTCTCCCCTACTTTATTATACACCTATTGCCCCTAAGTTTATCATACACAGTTTTCTCATCTTATCTTCCATTTACCCTCTCTCTGTGTGGCGTAACGCTGTTATATTAAATCCCTCTGTTAACCCTTGCTCTGCCTCCAACCATTACCTCATCCGTGTACCTACTCTTACTTGGCGTAGTCGGCAGGATGCAGTCTTCAAGTTCGGAAGGGGCAGATCGAGCGTCTGGAGCACTCCCCAGGTCCAATATCTCCTTAGGGGCTATGCAAACTAACTTGCCAAATTTTAATGGGAACAATACCATGCTGTGGAGCTGGACTGAATGTATTAGGGGGATGATGAACATGCACCCTATGGTACTTGCACTGCAGGCGAAGATCGCCATAATAGCACTGGAGGGAGGGGCCAAAGATTCCATAATGTTGAGATCCCCCGACAGCATGACATGTTTGACAAGGTCTTACATATACTAGAGGAGACACATGGGGACCCCACAGATGTAGGAGAGTTGAGGTCACGCCGGTGTAGTCAGATTCAAAGGGAGGGGGAGACAGTGAACCAGTACATGAACTTGTTACAGGAGATTCACACAGTCGTGATCAGAAAAGGAGGGGTGGGGATAGGCCCCATTGACGTAGTAGTCCGGGATCAGTTGGTGACCGGGCTGAGAGACACTCTGCTTAAACAGGCTCTACGAGAGAGCTTGAGAGTGAACCCAAACATGACATTTGCAGAGGTGGTTGGTGAAGCGCGGGTATGAGAGCAGGAGCAGCGGGTGGCAGTACCAGTGGCGAAGATTTGGAGTGGAGAGGTAGCTGTGAGCTCAGCGACTGAAACAGGTTGGGCCGAAGATCTGCAAAGAGAAATCTTAGCCATGAGAGAGGATCTGACGGAAACTAAGAGGAAAGTGTCTTCTTTGAGTACCCCTGGGACCAAAACCTACTCAGAGTCGAGACTGGGAGGAAGTGCTGCTCGGCTGAAAGAACTCCCTACCTGTTTTCTATGTGGTGAGCTCGGGCATATGGGTTGGGCCTGCCCACAATAGAGACGGCCTCCACAGCGCCCCCTGTTAAACTAGGAGGCTCTGAGGCTTCCTCCAGAAAAGGGAAAGTGCTGGGAAAAGTAATCACCCCAGCTGCAGGCAGAATGGAGATACCCCTTGGGTAGACTGTGCTATCCTTGCCTGTCCAGGCCTGCACGCCCCTGGAAGGGGTAGAGATACAACTGGAGCCAGCCGTCATGGAGAATTTTCCACCAGGTTTCTTAGTCACACGAACGTTGGCTACTGTGTGCAAAGGAAAAGTACAAGTACACTGTATAAATCGGAGAAAAGAACCGCTTACCTTGCCTCCCAAGAGTGAGATAGCCCAAGTCATCGGCATGCCAGAAGAATTGATGTTACCCCAGACCGTCCAATTGACCGCAAAAAAGGAAGATCCTTGGATTGTAGTCATAGAAGCTCTGTCCATGTCAGAGACATTACAGCAAAAAGAGGGACGAAAAATCCTTGATCAACTGAACTTTCCGGGCTTACATCTAGTCAGATACAACAAGTGGAAATCCTATTAGGATGCTATCGGGATGTGTTCGCTCAGCATGAAGATGACTTTGGCTGTACCACCGCCATAACCCACGAGATCCCAACAGGGCAAGCAGCACCTATATGAGAACGCTATCAGCAGATGCCTCCACAACTATATCAGGAAGTGAAAGAGATGCTCTCCCAGATGTTGCAGAACAGCGTGATCCGGGAAAGCCAGAGCCCTGTGGACTGTTCCAATTGTCCTTGTCCGAAAGAAAGATGGAACCCTCTGATTCTGCATAGACTACTGCAAGTTAAATAACTGTACCGTTCGAAACTCATATCCGCTGCCCCATGTAGAAGAGTCTCTCTCTGCCCTGGGACATGCAAAGAATTTCTCCACACTGGATTTAGCAAGTAGCTACTGGCAGGTACCAATGTCGGAGCATGACCGAGCAAAGACGGCCTTTATACAGTATTACCAATGGGGCTGTTTGTATTTAACCGAATGCTGTTCGGGCTGGCGAATGCTCTGGGAACTTTTCAACGGCTCATAGAGAAGTGTCTGGGGGACGTGAATTTCGAAGCCATGCTGATCTATCTGGATGACATAATCGTCTGTGCTGGCACATTTGATGATCATCTCCAACGATTAGTGCAAGTATTGAGCCGGCTCTAAGGACACGGCCTAAACGTGAAACCTTCCAAATGCCATCTGTTCCATACCCAGATTGAATACCTGGGGCATATGGTTTCGGCTGAAGGGGTGAGACCATCGTCAAAAAAGATTGCAGCGGTACTAGACTGGCCCACCCCAAAGACAGTAATGGACGTAAGGACCTTCTTGGAACTAACTGGCTACTACCGACAGTTTGTGAAGAATTTCACACACATCGTGAATCCACTGCAGGAACTGTTGATGCATCCCATCCAGGGCAAAGAATCGGGAGATACAGTTGGGAGAACAGCAAGATCAGGCATTCCAAACTCTAAAAACTGCCCTGACGGAAGCACCAGTGTTGGCCTATGCTAACTTTTCACAGCCCTTCATTCTGCATATGGATGGCAGCCTTCAAGGACTATGAGCGGTGTTGTCACAAATCCTAGATCGAAAAGAATGGGTGATTGCATATGCAAGTTGCTCCCTCCATGACTCCGAACGAAATCCCAACAATTACAGCTCATTCAAGTTGAAGCTACTGGCACTGGTGTAGGTTATGACCGAGAAATTTGCAGAATGCTTGGCAGGGTCCAAAGTGCTTGTACGTACTGACAATAACCCATTGGCTCATCTTGAGAATGTGAAATTAGGGGCCCTAGAGCAATACTGGGTAGCAAGGATGGCAAAATATCAATATAAAATCATTTACCGTCGAGGAGCCGAAAATGCCCATGCAGACGCATTGTCCAGAGTCACACACGAAAAGCCTGGTCCCAATAGGGATATAGGACTTGAGGATGAGGAAATTCCTGTCTTCCGGGGTACTGTCTGGACATTGGCAGCAACGCAGGACCAAGGGCAGGTGGATGTCAAAAAAAGTATACTGAGACAGTCTCGTGATGAATGGGTAAGGATTAGTGTTGAGCATTCCGATACCGCAAGTATCGGGTATCGGCCGATATTTGCGGTATCGGAATTCCGATACCGAGATCCGATATTTTTGTGATATCGGGTATCGGTATCGAATCAATAGGGATGTGTAAAATAAAGAATTAAAATAAAAAATATTGATATGCTCACCTCTCCGGCGGCCCCTGGACATCACGCTGCTATCCGGGAGGCTTCTTTGTTTAAAAAGCGCGCCTTTCGGACCGGTGAATGACGTCCCGGCTTCTGATTGGCCGCGTGCCGCCCATGTGACCGGCACGCGGCCAATCAGAAGCCGCGACGTCATTCTCATTCACAAAACTGCTAATTATAGGAATTGAGGACCTGCGAATGACGTCGCGGCCTCTGATTGGTCGCGTGCCGGTCACATGGGCGGCACGCGACCAATCAGAAGCCGGGACGTCATTCACAGGTCCGAAAGGCGCGCTTTTTAAACAAAGAAGCCTCCCGGTTAGCAGTGTGAAGTCCAGGGGCCGCCGGAGAGGTGAGCATATCAATATTTTTTATTTTAATTCTTTATTTTACACATCCCTATGGATCCCAGGGCCTGAAGGAGAGTTTCCTCTCCTTCAGACCCTGGGAACCATGAGAATACCTTCCGATACTTGATGTCCCATTGACTTGTATTGGTATCGGATATCGGTATCGGCGATATCCGATATTTTTCGGGTATCGGCCGATACTATCCGATACCGATACTTTCAAGTATGGGACGGTATCGCTCAACACTAGTAAGGATCCAAAAAGAAGATGGTTAACTCGCACAGATCTGGCTTTGGGTCGGCCAACAACAATTGCCCAGCAAGAACGAGAGAGAAGTCCTGTGAGCTGTCCAAGCCCCCAGAACAGAGAACCCCTATCCAGACTGTGGTGATCTCAGCCCCGATGGACATACTGATGATCGACTATGTAACGATTGGACCAGCCTGCCAAGGATAAAATCATTTTCTGGTGATGGTGGTTCATTTTACTAAATTTGCAGTAGTGACCCCAACTCGAGACAAAACTGCAGCTCATGCCATCTGTAAAAATTTCATCCAAGTATACGGTTGTCCGAAGAGGATACATTCAGATCAGGGAGCCTGCTTCCTGGAGAAAGTGATGGAAGAGCTGCATCGCTTATACCAGATTGAAAAGTTGCAGACAACCCCTTACCATCCTCAGGGCAACGGAGCCTGTGAACATTTCAAACGCACCCTCATTCAAATGTTAAGGACTCTGGAGGAGGATCGTAAGGCCCGTTGGCCGGAATTTATGCCAGAGCTGGTGTGGGTATGTAACAAGTGATGTTATGAGTCCATAACACTATGGGACACACACCTTACTCCCTACTTTTTGGCAGGTCGGGCTAGGAGATTACTGAGCTGGAACTGGACCCAGAGGAGGACTACCCACGGACGGGGGTGTCTAACTGGTTGTGAGAACATCAGCATTGATTTCAAGAGTTGGAACATATTGCAGTGGCCTCACTGAGAGGGACAGCTCTACAGGCCAGAGATTGGGTGCTGGTGAGAGACAAACATCCGCGAAACAAGCTCGGCTATCAGTGGGATGAAACGCCACTCCCGGTTGTACGTCGGGTCCCCCGTGGAGGGCCAGTCTACGAAATTTGACCCGAAGAAGAAGAAGGTGCCCCTTCCCGTATGGTGCATTGAAACATGCTCTGGCCTTGTGTATCCCATGATCCAATTGTAAAAGAAAAAGAAGAGATTCCTACTGCTGGAAGCCCTCCATTAATTCAGGTCAAGGAAGAGGAATATGCCAGTGGGAGAGAAAGAAGAACAGACACCTGAGACACCTGAGACTCCTGAGGCTCCTGTAATTCCAGAAATGACTGTTCTACCTGAATTGGGCATGTCCCCAGCCCTGTCGGTCTAACCAAATCCAACCACTTCCCAGGACTTGACAGAGACTCCCAGTTTATGTTGCTCTGAATGCTCAACCACAGGAAGACCCCCTAACTGTTTTGATCAGCATAATTTCATCTGGAGACAAATTGTGAAAGGAATAAAAGAATGCAAACACCTGCTGCAAGAAATCTCACCCGTGGAATGGCAAGCACACATAAAGGGAGAATGTAAGGTGGAGAGGTGGCCTCGGTGTGCCTTGTCCAGGATGAGTCCAGAACCACCGATGCTGTCACCCGAGTTGCAGGGGGGAGAGTTTAGTTCTTCGGACCGACCTTTGAACTTGAGACCAGGGAGCGTGGAGGACATAAAAGGGTAACAGTCTGCCGGAACAGGTCCAGTTTTGGCGGGAAGCTGTAGTATGCAGGGGCTGAGTGTGAGCCCTCCTGCGCTGCATGGTCAGGACAAAGTAGGCCCAAGCCAGAGTGGCCTACGGAAGCTTACCAGAGACTCCAGGTGTAGATGCTTCCAGAGATCGCTGACAGTGCTGACTCCCGTAATACCACTGAGCATGAGAGATCTCTCCTTGCGACTAGACCGTAGAGGACACACTCCCAGATGGGACTACCAGGCCGCAAAGTGCGGCTGCCTGATTTATCCGCTCCCGCATACTCCCGTGCTATGTCGACCCTCAAAAGAAAGGACTGTTCCTCCTCAAAAGGATCTCCCCTTGGACCCAGGACCCAGGACCTGCGACCGGACATCACAGGACCACCGACAACACCGGAATCCAGTTCCCCTTCTGAACCAGGACAACACTGGATTCTTCAAGCATTCAGGCTGGGACACCACTGCTATCATCTCATTGACTGCTCCTGATCAACGCCGGATCGATAAGTTTGATACCTTTGAACTCTCGCTTACCTTATTATACACCTGTTGCCCCTAAGTTTATTATACACAGTTTTATCATCCTATCTTTCATTTACCCTCTCCCTGTGTGGAGTAACGCTGTTATATTAAATCCCTTTGTTAACCCTTGCTTTTCTTCTGACCGTTACTGCGTCCGTTTACCTGCTTTCAGTACAGTACAAGCACAAGGGATGGGATGAATAGAAATCCTACCCCCACTGTGTTCTATAGTCTGCTGCATAAACTCATCTGTGGTGCAGGTTTCCAAGCTTCAGCATGTCAATTTCTCTTATGAGAACAATCTATCTATCGATTATCTATCTATCTATCTATCTATCTATCTATCTATATATCTATCTATCATCTTTTATTATTTAATTATCATCTATCACCGATCTATCTACTATATCTATTATCTATCTATCATCTATCTATATATCATCTATCTATTATCTATCTTTATATATATTATCTATCTATCTATCTATTATCTATCTATCTATCTATCTACTCAAAAAAGAGGCAGCACTCCATTGTTAAGGTGAAAAAATGTGGAAGGTTTAATCGACCCACATAGCCGGGCGACGTTTCAGCTCCATCTGAGCCTTTATCAAGCAGTGCTTGATAAAGGCTCAGATGGAGCTGAAACGTCGCCCGGCTATGTGGGTCGATTAAACCTTCCACATTTTTTCACCTTAACAATGGAGTGCTGCCTCTTTTTTGAGTATCTGTGAATTTGGAGCAATCGTTGGACTGGTTACTTGAGGCCCTGCACATAAAGATAAGTAAAAGTTGTGCTGTTCCTTTTTTTCTACTATCTATCTATCTATCTATCTATCTATCTATCTATCTATCTATCTATCTATCTATCTATCTATTATCTTTCCATTTATATATCTATTAATCTATCATTTATCTATTTATTTTCTAGTATATATCTATTATCCATCTATCTATTTATCTATGATTTAGCAGAAAAATAATTTTGGTGGAGAACCTCTTCCATTGGAAATAATCCAGATAGTAAGATTGAAGAGCTAATACCCTTCTGGCAAGTTTAGTAAGTTGAGTAAATTACCTTTAGGAGTAGATGGCATGGTTGTAGTTGTTGGCCTTAGTGTGGAAGTTGATGCCATGGTTGTAGTTGTTGAGCGTTCTGTGGTAGTAGATTGCATGGTTGTAGTTGTTGGGCTTTGTGTGGTAGTAGATTGCATGGTTGTAGTTGTTGGTTGTTCTTTGGTAGTAGATGACATGATTGTAGTTCTTTGGCTTTGTGTGGTAGTAGATTGCATGGTTGTAGTTGTCGGGCGTTCTGTGGTAGTAGATGGTATGGTTGTAGTTGTTGGGCTTTGTGTGGTAGTAGATTGCATGGTTGTAGTTGTCGGGCGTTCTTTGGTAGTAGATGACATGATTGTAGTTCTTTGGCTTTGTGTGGTAGTAGGTTGCATGGTTGTAATTCTTGGTTGTTCTGTGGTAGTAGATAGCATGGTTATAGTTATTGGGCTTTGTATGGTAGTTGATGGCATGGTTGTACTTGTTGGTTGTTCTGTGGCAGTAGTTGACATGGTTATAGTTGTTGGGCTTTGTATGGTAGTAGATTGCATGGTTGTAGTTGTCGGGCGTTCTGTGGTAGTAGGTGGCATGGTTGTAGTTGTTGGTTGTTCTGTGGTAGTAATTGGCATGGTTATAGTTGTTGGCCGTTCTGTGGTGGTAGAGGACACGGTTGTAGTTTTTGGGCTTAGTGTAGTAGTAGTGCCTAAATCGAGAAAAGAAAACAAGCAAACAAAAAAGTTATTTGACGCCAATCAAAAATGAGGATGTGATGTTGGGCAATGAGCACAAAGCAAATGTGACATGGACAGTGACATGCTCAACATAGGTGATGATGACATGTAACTTTGCTTAACTTGAGTCTGGTACAAGATCTATTACTAACTCTACTCAGTTACTGCTGAAAGTACCTGTTACTCACTGATCTTTCTACAATCTTATGTACCATAGTGATCCCCCCACAGTTCTTGACATACTGATATACTGATTGATATATGCAATCTAATGTCTTTTTCCAGAGAAAAGCAAGCTTTTCTTAATATGTAAATTATTGGAAAAGATCTATGTGCCAGACATAGATCTCCCTGATAATCTGCCTCCAACATTTTTTTTGAAATGACAGGGGCCATAATTAGTATGAGACATGTAGATCAGGAGGGCAGACTGTCAGTCATCACATGTCTCACACTGGAGATGCCACCATTCATTTAAAATGAGCTCTGGGGGCAGATTACCAGGGAAATCTAAGTCAGGCTCATAGATCCCAATGCTACTACCGGTAAATTACTCTAAGTAACTCTGGCACACAATGGAACATTTTACATTTAACCACCGCCAAGTTCGCTTTAAGCTGCCCGATATGTAATAAATAACTCACAAAAAGCAAGAGCCGAAATTCCTTTTAGTTATCATTTCCCACAGAAAGTAGTAAGAGTTAAGGATCTGTATGTAAAATTGTTGTGATAAAAAATATGGCTCATTCTGCAAAAAAAAGTATGAGCCCTAAAACAGAGATTAAAAAAAAAAGGAAAAAAAGGTCTTCACATATAGCCTGAAATTGATTGTGTCCTTAAAGGGTTAATGTATATCTATTATGCAGTGAGTTTAAACAGAAGCTGAATCTTTGGAGAGAATCTCACTTACGTGGACAGTCACACGGGATGAGGCGGCACTTATAATGGTTGTGGTTGGGCATAGTCGGATTGCAGTGTCGAGGAAGGCACCAGCAGTGTTTCTTTTCTGCATTTTGTTAAGAACACAGGATTGTTATCAGCATTAATTTTGTATAATGTTTACCTTTATTATACATTTATTATTTAACCCCTTAGTGACAGAGCCAATTTGGTACTTAATGACCGGGCCAATTTTTGCAATTCTGACCACTGTCACTTTATGAGGTTATAACTCTGGAACGCTTTAAAGGATCCCGCTGATTCTGAGAATGTTTTTTCGTGACATATTGTACTTCATGTTAGTGGTAACATTTCTTCGATATTACTTGCGATTATTTATGAAAAAAATGGAAATATGGCGAAAATTTTTAAAATTTTGCAATTTTCAAACTTTGTATTCTTATGCCCTTAAATCAGAGAGATATGTCACGAAAAATAGTTAATAAATAACATTTCCCACATGTCTACTTTACATCAGCACAATTTTGGAAACAAATTTTTTTTTTTTGTTAGGGAGTTATAAGGGTTAAAAGTTGACCAGCAATTTCTCATTTTTACAACGCCATTGTTTTTTAGGGACCACATCACATTTGAAGTCATTTTGAGGGGTCTATGTGATAGAAAATAATGAAGTGTGACACCATTCTAAAAACTACACCCCTCAAGGTTCTCAAAACCACATTCAAGAAGTTTATTAACCCTTTACATGCTTCACAGGAACTGAAACAATGTGGAAGGAAAAAATGAACATTTAACTTTTTTTTGCAAACATCTTAATTCAGAACCATTTTTTTTATTTTCACAAGTGTAAAAACAGAAATGTAACCATAAATTTTGTTACGCGATTTCTCCTGAATACGCCAATACCCCATATGTGGGGGTAAACCACTTTTTGGGCGCACCGCAGAACTTAGAAGTGAAGGAGCGCCGTTTGACTTTTTCAATGCAGAATTGGCTGGAATTGAGATCGGACGCCATGTCACGTTTAGAGAGCCCCTGATGTGCCTAAACAGTGGAAACTCCCCACAAGTGACACCATTTTGGAAACTAGACCCCTTAAGGAACTTATCTAGATGTGTGGTGAGCACTTTGAACCCCCAAGTGCTTCACAGAAGTTTATAACGTAGAGCCGTGAAAATAAAAAATCACTTTTCTTTACACAAAAATGATCTTTTCGCCCACAAATTCTTATTTTCACAAGGGTAACAGGAGAAATTAGACCACAAAAGTTGTTGTGCGATTTCTCCTGAATACGTCGATACCCCATATGTGAGGGTAAACCACTGTTTGGGCGCACCGCAGAGCTTGGAGGTGAAGGAGCGCCGTTTTACTTTTTCAATGTAGAATTGGCTGGAATTGAGATTGGACGCCATGTCGCGTTTGGAGAGCCCCTGATGTGCCTAAACAGTGGAAACCCCCCACAAGTGACCCCATTTTGGAAACTAGACCCCTTAAGGAACTTATCTAGATGTGTGGTGAGCACTTTGAACCCCCATGTGCTTCACAGAAGTTTATAATGTAGAGCCGTGAAAAAAAAAATCGCATTTTTTCTACAAAAATGATTTTTTGCCCACAAATTTTTATTTTCACAAGGGTAACAGGAAAAATTAGACCACAAAAGTTGTTGTGCAATTTCTCCTGAGTACGCTGATACCCAATATGTGGGGGTAAACCACTGTTTGGGCGCACCGCAGAGCTTGGAAGAGAAGGAGTGCCGTTTTACTTTTTCAATGTAGAATTGGCTGGAATTGAGATCGGACGCCATGTCGCGTTTGGAGAGCCCCTGATGTGCCTAAACAGTAGAAATCCCCCACAAGTGACCCCATTTTGGAAACTAGACCCCCCATGGAACTTATCTAGATGTGTGGTGAGAACTTTGAATGCCCAAGTGCTTCACAGAAGTTTATAATGCAGAGTCATAAAAAAATATATATATTTTTCCACAAAAAGGATTTTGTAGCCCCCAAGTTTTTATTTTCACAAGGGTAACAAGAGAAATTGGACCCCAGAAGTTGTTGTCCAATTTATCCCGAGTATGCTGATGCCCCATATGTGGGGTTAACCCACTGTTTGGGCACACGGCAGAGCTCAGAAGGGAGGGAGCACCATTTGACTTTTTGAGCGCAAAATTGGCTGTCGTGTTTGGAGACCCCCTGATGTACCTAAACAGTGGAAACCCCCCAATTCTAGCTCCAACCCTAACCCCAACACACCCCTAACCCTAATCCCAACCTGATCCATAATCCTAATCACTAACCCTAACCATAATCACAACCCTTACCCCAAAACAACCCTAATGTCAACCCTAACCATAACCCTAATCAAAACCCTAAATCCAACACACCCCTAATCCTAATCTCAACCCTAACCTCAAACCTAACCCTAATCACAATACAACCCTAATCACAACTCTAACCTTAACCCTAATCCCAAACCTAACCCTAATCCCAAGCGTAACCCTAATGCCAACCCTAACCCTAATACCAACCCTAATCCAAACCCTAACCCTAATCCCAACTCTAACCCTAACTTTAGCCCCAACCCTAGCCCTAACTTTAGCCCCAACCCTAACCCTAGCCATAAGGCTACTTTCACACTTGCATCCGTCGCAATCCGTCGTTTTGGACAAGAAACGGATCCTGCAAATGTGCCTGCAGAATGCGTTTTTTGCCCATAGACTTGTATTGCTGACAGATCGTGACGGATGGCCACACGTCGCGTCCGTCGTGCACTGGATCAGTGTTTTGGCGGACCGTCAGCACAAAAAAACGTTCAATGTAACTTTTTTTGTACGTCGCATCCGCCATTTCTCACCGCCCCCTCCTCCTCAGGACATAGATTGGGCAGCGGATGCGTTGAAAAACTACATCCGCTGCCCACGTTGTGCACAATTTTCACAACGTGCGTCGGTATGTCGGGCCGATGCATTGCGACGGCCCCGTACCGACGTAAGTATGAAAGATGCCTAACCCTAAATTTAGCGCCAACCCTAACTTTAAATTTAGCCCCAACCCTAACCCTAAATTTAGCCCTAACCCTAACCCTAATCCTAGCCCTAACCCTACCCCTAACCCTACCCCTAACCCTACCCCTAGCCCTAACCCTACCCCTAACCCTAGCCCTAACCCTACCCCTAACCCTAACCCTAGCCCTAACCCTGCCCCTAACCCTACCCCTAACCCTACCCCTAACCCTAGCCCTACCCCTAACCCTACCCCTAACCCTACCCCTAACCCTACCCCTAACCCTAACCCTAGCCCTAACCCTAATTTTAGCCCCAACTGCTCTTCTCCTGCCGGCCGGCATATGGAGACAGATGGCGGGCGCACTGCGCATGTGCCCGCCATTTTCTTTTCCCCAGAAGACGCCGGCGGCCAGGAGGAGCAGCAGGAGGACCCAGGGACACCGGTAAGTATGATAGGGTCCCCGAATCCCCCTATTTCTCAGAATTACACTTATCTTTCTTTTTTTTTTTTTGCGGTCGCCGGTAAACAGTTAATTACCGGCGATTGCAAAACAGGGGTCGCTAAAACCGACCCCGATCATGCTCTTTGGGGTCTCGGCTACCCCCGGCAGCCGAGACCTCAAAGATTCTCACGGGGCCGGCCGGCGGGCGGACTGCGCATGCGCCCGCCATTTTGAAGATGGCGGCGCCCACCGGGAGCCACGAGGAGCATCGGGGGAGACAGGTGAGTATCGGGGGGCTATCTGGGACCCCTTTTCTCCCCTTTTCTCTGTCCTCTGATGTGCCATCACATCAGAGGACAGAGAAATGAAAAAGAAATTGCGTTTTCTTTTTTTTGCGATCGCCGGTAAACGGTTAATTACCGGCGATCGCAAAAGCGGGGTGGGTAAAAAACCCCCCGAATCATATTCTCTGGGGTCTCGGCAACCCCTGGCAGCCGAGACCCCGGAGAAAATCTGACTCTGGGGGGCGCTATTTACTTTTTCCACAGCGCCGTTAACGGCGCTGTGGTTTAAGTACCCTTAGCGGCCGCCGTTAAAAGGCGTATCGGTGGTCGCTAAGGGGTTAAGCTGAGTTTAACATCTGTTAAAGGGAACCTGTCACCCCCCTCAGGTGTTTGTCACTAAAAGAGCCACCTTGTGCAGCACTAATGCTGCATTCTGACAAGGTGGCTCTTTTAGTTATGATCCCTGCAAACGCTGAAATAAACACTTATAAAATGTGTCCCCTCATACCGTGAAATGGTCCCGGGGATGGGTCTTTCCCTCCTAATCAGATGCAGCACAGCCGTCGCTCCAGGCCTGTGTGCGCCGGGCGCCGCCTCCTCTTCCTTCATTAGCATTCCTGGCGCCTGTGCTGTAAGTATTTTTCTGGGTATGCGCAGTTGCGCTGCCCTTTGAACTTACAGCGCAGGTTCCAGGGACGCTAATGAAGCAAGAGGAGGCGGAAGCCTGGGCTTCCATAACACCTCAGCAGCGCCACAGGCTGATCGCCTCCATGCCTCACTGTATTGATGCAGTAATTGATGCAAAAAAAGCCCCGACCAAGTTTGAGTGCATTTACTGAACAAACATTTCAGTAGACCAACATTTCAGATTTTAAAATCATTTTTTATGCTGGTGTTATGAAGTATTCCAATGTACTGAGATAATCTGCACTCGATGTCAGCGAGTTACATGTTTGGAAGCCCAGGTAATGGATCTAAATTGTAGCTTCTAATACTCAGGAGTATTGCAAACCTGGAATAGAGTTTAGAGGTCACTAAGCTTGCGCTGGTTGGGGCCATTGATATGGAGGAGGGTGGAGGTGGAGAAGTTCATGTCCTAGAAGTGCTTAGCTGGGTAACAGTTAGAAGAAGAGGTAGGGAAAAAAGTGCCAGGAAGCCTAGTCCTGATCTGACACAGCCTAGTAAATATGCCTGTTTGGCTCATATTGGGAATGCAAGCCCAGGACTGGAATCACTACAGTAGGACATTGCTCATGTACACATCAGTACCAATGACAACGTTAAAGGGAGGTAGAGTGTCCTTAAAAATGATTACAGGGAACTAGGAGAGAAGCTGAAGTTCAGGACCTCAAAGGTGGTGTTTTAAGGAATACTGTCGGTACCACGAGTGTCACTAGCAAGACAACGAGAGTTTAGGGAGATAAATAATTGGCTTAGAATTTGGTGCAGGAAGTAACTGTTTGGGTTCTTGGAGAATTGGGCTGACATCTCTGTCGGCTACAGGCTCTTTGGTAGAAATGGTCTGCACCTGAATGGGAGGGTGCAGCTGTACTTGGGGAAAAATGGTCAGATGGATTTAAACTAGGATCTGGGGGGAGGGAAGGAAGTTGTGCCAATAAGGGGATAGAGAGTGAGGCAATAGGGATCAATTATGACTTAGAGGGGCTGATGTATGCAATAAAAGTAGGGAGGTAATAATAAATGTCTAATAGTATTAAATGTCTACTGGCAAACGCAAGAAGTGTTGCAAACAAAATGAATGAATTGGAGACTCTTAAGTGGGCGACAGAATACGATGTAGTGGGCATTACGGAAACCTGACTGGATGAAAGCCATGACTGGGTGACAAACATAAACGGTTACACTATACTGTATTTCAAAAAGACAGGAATTACAGAAAAGGTGGAGGAGTGTAGTCATTAAATCAAACTTAAGACCTGTGCCCAATTACAACATTGGGGGAGCTGCAACAATGTAGAGTCACTGTGGGTAAATGTACATGGGGATGGCAATATTGGAAAGCTGCTAATTGGAGTTTGCTACAAGCCTCCTAATATAACTGAACACGTAGAGGATGAAGTGCTGCAACAAATTAAAAAGGTAGCAAATAATAATGGGATCCTTACTAAAGGGGATTTTAACTATCCAGACATTCAATGGGACATAGAATCTTCAAGTTGTGCTGAAAACTGCATGTTCTTATCCACAAATCAAGACAATGACCTCTTTCAGCTGGTAGATGAACCAACCAGGGGACATAATCTGCTGTAGCTGGTTCTGTCAAATAGACCAGATGCAATTTCAGATCTACAGGTCTGGAAGCATTTGAGATGCAGTTACCATTATATAGTAAGTTTCAATGTAATATTAAACAAAACCTTTCAAAAGGGTAATGCAAAAACCTGGAAGATTAGGAAAGCTGATTTAAATAAATTAAGGAAAGAGCTTAATTGTGCAGACTGGAACCATGTCATGGTAACTGAGGATACCGAACAAAAATGGGGCAAGTTTTAGGAAATAGTACTAGAATTCTGTAGAAAATTTATACCCTCTGGTAATAAAATGCAAAGTTTTAATAAGACAAAAACAAATGGCATTCAGAATCCTGAAGGCTGGGAATACAGAAATAGCATTTCACGAGTATAAAAATCTCAATAATAAATGTTAAAAAGAGACCAAGCTGGCAAAGTTATCTACAGAGAAACAAATCACCAACGACAGAAAAATAAATCCACCAAAATTTCATAAATGCATCAATGCCAAAAAGAAAAAAGCAGATGGCAACAACCCAGTGAAAGACGATAATAACAAGATAATTATAGAGGACAAAGAAAAGGCTGATATATTAAACAGGAACCTTTCATCCGTGGGCACCAATTAACTAACTGTTCAAGGGATCATTCAACAAGGCAAAAATGAAAGTTTACCACCTGATATAACTAATTTAGCACAAAAAGAAGTACTCCCGCGCCTGTGCAAATTAAACATTGACAAATCCCCTGGCCCAGATGGCATTCATCCTCGGATATTGTGGCACCTAAGCTCAGTAATTGACAGACCGCTGTATCTCATGTTCTTAGACTCTTTTGTAACAGGGTTGGTGCCAAAGAATTGGAGAATGGTTGATGTGGAACTGATATTTAGGAAAGGTAAGAAGGTGGATCTGCGCAACTATCACCCGATAAGTCTGACATCAGCAGTGTGCAAAGTTTTTGTGGGCATAATAACAGATCACCTGCAAAAATATATTGCAGAGAATAATATAATAATTGTCAGCCAGCATGGCTTCATGAACGATAAGTCGTGTTTAACCAACATGTTGGGTTTCTACGAGGAGGTAAGTGCAAATCTGGATGTTGGTAATGCAGCTGTTGTGATTAGTTTGAATTTTGCAAAGGCTCTTGATATTGTACTACATAACAGCCTTACACTGCAGCTTTGGGAAACTATATGCATAGGGGTAAGCAATTGGTTAAATGTCAGGAATCAAAGAGTTGTCATAAACGGTACGTTCTCTAAATGGGATATAGTCAGCAGTGGCGGCCACAAGAATCAGTACTGGGAGCAGGAGGCACTGCAAGGATGTGTACTGGAAGCAGTGCGGACCACAGAGATCTGTTCTAGGACTAATTATTTTTAATGTCTTTACTAATGACCTGATGGATTGGATTGAGAGTAAAGTGTTAGCCTTTGCTGATGACACCAAACTAGGTAGGATATTAAAATCTGAACTTGAGATTAAAATATAGCAAAATGATCTGGATAACATGTTTGAATGGGCAAACACTTGGCAGATGAGGTTTAATGTAGATAAATGTAGAGTAATGCGCCTAGGACTGAGTAATCCTATTGCGGCATATACTGTACATTAAATGGGAATGTACTTGAGACTGCAGAATAGAAGGACTTGGGTATTCTGGCTACAACTAAGCTGAGCAGCAGTACACAATGTCAAGCAGCAGGCGGAAAGGCAAACAAGATTTTAGGGTGTGTAAAAAGTGAGGTAACATCCCGCGATCCAAACGTATTGTAACCACTTTATGAATCACTTATGAGCTCGCAACTAGAACGCGGGATTAAGTTTTAGTATCCACATTTTAAGAAGAATATTCAGAAGTTAGAGTCAGCTCGAAGGTGGGCAACTAGATTATTACAAGGGAAGGAAAGTCTCTCGTATGATGAGAGGTTCGAAAAGTTGGTTTTGTTTAGCTTAGAAAAAGATACCTCACAGGAGATCTCATTTATATGTATAAATAAAATAGTGATCAATACAAAGGACAACACATGACTTATTCCTTCCAAAGACCATACTGAGGATTAGGGGGCACTCATTATGGGTGGAAGAATGGCGATACCATCAGCTAAATAGGAAAGGGTTCTTTACAGTTAGAGCAGCTAGACTGTGGAATGCATTACCACAACAGGTAGTAATGACAGACACTATAACAGCTTTTAAAAAAGGGCTAGATGATTTCCTTAATACACATAACATTGCTGGTTATAGTTAAATTAGTGACGAAATGTACAATTGGTCGAGAAAGGTTGGACTTGATGGACCATGGGCTTTTTGCAACTAATATAACTATGGTGATATGTGGTTAATGAACACAAGAAATGTTGACATATGTGATAGATTGTGACATGTCGAACATAGAGGAAGTCAACCTTTGATGCAATAACAACGTTAGAACTGAATCAGAGCGGATATTTGCACCCATTTAGAGTCAATACTAGTCATGAATTGTAAAATTTTGCCATAAAGTGATCACAGTAAATAGTATTAAGATAAATCTTATTTATGTGGACATGCACATGGTATAAGGGGACATAGATGACTGTAGTACATATCTGGGCTACATTGTTGAGGAAGGCACCAGCGCTGATTCTTTCCTTTGTTTAAAAGACATGGATATTAATATCAACATCAATATTTACACATGGTGGACATAATCTGGCAACTCGGCCAAAGAAGGAGGCGAATATGAAAATCAGGTTGCTAGTTTCAGTTGCATTATGTTGATTCCAAAATTTATTTTGCTGGAAAGACCCTTAACTTGGAAAACTGGAAGATAGCAAGGCTGAAGAATGAATAACATATGGTAAGTTTAATAAATTAAGTAAGATACCTTCAGGAGTAGATGGTATGTTTGTACTTGTTGAGCGTTCTGTGGTAGTGGATGCAAAGGTTGTAGTTGTTGGGATTTCTGTGGTAGAAGGTGGCATTGTTTTAGTTGATGGGCTTTCTGTGGTTGTAGATGGCATGGCTGTAGTTGTTGGGCTTTCCGTGCTAGTGGATGGCAAGGTTGTAGTTGTTGGGCTTTCCGTGGTAGTAGGTGGCATGGTTGAAGATGTTGAGTGTTCTGTGGTAGTAGATGGCATGGTTATAGTTGAATGGCGTACTGTGGTAGTAGATGGCATGGTTGTAGTTTTTGGGCTCTCTGTTGTAGTAGATGCCATGGTTGTAGTTGTTGTGCTCCCTGTGCTAGTAGATGGCATGGTTGTAGTTTTTAGGCTGTGTGTGCTAGTAGACGGCATGGTTGTATTTGTTGGGTGTTCTGTGGTAGTAGGTGGTAAGGTTGAAGTTCTTGAGCGTTCTGTGGTAGTAGATGCCATGGTTTTAGTTGCTGGGCTTTCTGTGGTAGTAGATGCCATAGTTGTAGTTGTTGAGTGTTCTGTGGTAGGAGATCGCATAGCTGTAGTTTTTTGGCTTTGTGTGCTAATTGATGTCATTGTTGTAGTTGTTGGGCGTTCTGTCGTAGTATATGGCATGGTTGTCGTTGTTTGTCTTTCTGTGGTAGTTGATGGCATGGTTGCAGTCGTTGGGTGTTCTGTGGTAGTAGAAGGCCTGGTTGTAGTTTTTGGTCTCTCTGTGGTAGTAGATGGCATAGTTGTAGTTGTTGAGCTTTCTGTGGTAGTAGGTGGCTTGGTTGTAGTTGTTTGGCTTTCTGTGGTAGTAGATTGCATGGTTGTAGTTTTTTGGATTAGTGTGCTAGTAGATGGAATAGTAGTAGTTGTTGGACGTTCTGTGGTAGTAGATAGCATGGTTGTAGTTTTTGGGCTCTCTCTGGTAGTAGATGGCATGGTTGTAGTTGTTGAGCTTTCTGTGGTAGTAGGTGTCATGGTTGCAGTTGTTGGGTGTTCTGTGGTAGTAGATGCCATAGTTGTAGTTGCTGGGTTTTCTGTAGTAGTAGATGGCATGGTTGTAGTTGGGAGTTCTGTGGTAGAAGACAGCATGGTTGTAGTTGCTTTTCTCTTTGTGGTGGAATATGGCATTGTAGTTATAGGGCGTTCTGTCGTAGTAGATGGCATGGTTGTCGTTGTTTGTCTTTCTGTGGTAGTTGATGGCATGGTTGCAGTCGTTGGGTGTTCTGTGGTAGTGGATGGCCTGGTTGTAGTTTTTGGTCTCTCTGTGGTAGTAGATGGCATAGTTGTAGTTGTTGAGCTTTCTGTGGTAGTATGTGTCATGGTTGCAGTTGTTGAACTTTCTGTTGTAGTAGATGGCATGATTGTACTTTTTAGGCTTTGTGTGCTAGTAGATGTCATGGTTGTAGTTGTTGGGCGTTCTGTGGTGGTAGATGCCATGGTTGTAGTTGTTGGGCGTTCTGTGGTAGTAGATGGCATGGTTGTAGTTATTGGGTGTTCTGTGGTAGTAGATGACATGGTTGTAGTTGGACTTTCTGTGCTAGTAGATGGCATGGTTGCAGTTGTTGAGCGTTTTGTGGTAGTAGATGGCATGATTGTAATTGTTGGGATTTCTGTGCTAGTAGATGGCATAGTTGTAGTTGTTGGCCATTCTGTGGTAGTAGATGGCATGGTTGTAGTTGGGCTTTCTGTGGTAGTAGATGTTATGGTTGCAATTATTAAGCTTTCTGTGGTAGTAGAAGGCATGGTTGTAGTTTTTGGGCTTTCTGTGGTAGAAGGTGGCATGGTTTTAGTTGTTTGGCCTTCTGTGTTAGTAGATGGCATGGTTGTAGTTGTTGGGCTTTCTGTGGTAGTAGATGACATGATTGTTGTCGTTGGGCTTTCTGAGGTAGTAAGTGTCATGATTGTAGTTTTTGGGCTTTCTGTGGTAGATTGAATGTTTGAAGTTGTTGGGCGTTCTGTGGTAGTAGATGGTATGGTTGTAGTTGGACTTTCTGTGCTAGTAGATGGCATGGTTGCAGTTGTTGAGCGTTTTGTGGTAGTAGATGGCATGATTGTGGTTGTTAGGATTTCTGTACTAGTAGATGGCATAGTTGTAGTTGTTGGCCATTCTGTGGTAGTAGATGGCATGGTTGTAGTTGGGCTTTTTATTGTAGTAGATGGCATGGTTGTAGTTGCAGGGCTTTCTGTGGTAGTAGGTGGCATTTTTGCAGTTGTTGGGCGTTCTGTCATTGAAGATAGCATTGTCATAGTTGTTGGGTATTCTGTAGTAGTAGATGGCATTGTTGTAGTTGTTGGATGATCTGTGGTAGTATATGGCATAGTTATAGTTGTTAGGTGTTCTGTGACAGTAGATGGCATGGTTGTAGTTGTTGAGTTTTCTGTGGTAGTAGATGGCATGATTGTAGTTTTTAGGCTTTGTGTGCTAGTAGATGTCGTGGTTGTAGTTGTTGGGCGTTCTGTGGTAGTTGATGGCATGGTTGTAGTTGTTGGGCGTTCTGTAGTAGTAGATGGCATGGCTGTAGTTGTTGGGCGCTCTGTGGTAGTAGATGGCATGGTTGTAGTTGTTGAGCTTTCTGTGGTAGTAGATGGCATGATTGTAGTTTTTGGGCTTTCTGTGGTAGAAGGTGGCATGGTTTTAGTTGTTTTGCCTTCTGTGTTAGTAGATGGCATGGCTGCAGTTGTTGGGCTTTCTGTGGTAGTAGATGACATGGTTGTAGTTGTTGGGCTTTCTGAGGTAGTAGATGCCATGATTGTAGTTGTTGGGCTTTCTGATGTAGTAGGTGGCATGATTGTAGTTTTTGGGCTTTCTGTGGTAGATTGCATGGTTGAAGTTGTTGGGCGTCCTGTGGTAGTAGATGGTATGGTTGTAGTTGGACTTTCTGTGCTAGTAGATGGCATGGTTGCAGTTGTTGAGCGTTTTGTGGTAGTAGATGGCATGATTGTAGTTGTTGGGATTTCTGTGCTAGTAAGTGGCATGGTTGTAGTTGTTGGCAGTTCTGTGGTAGTAGATGGCATGGCTGTAGTTGGGCTTTTTGTAGTAGTAGATGGCATGGTTGTAGTTGTAGGGGTTTCTGTGGTAGTAGGTGGCATTTTTGCAGTTGTTGGGCGTTCTGTCATTGAAGATAGCATTGTCATAGTTGTTGGGTAGTCTGTAGTAGTAGATAGCATTGTTGCAGTTGTTGGATGATCTGTGGTAGTATATGGCATGGTTATAGTTGTTAGGTGTTCTGTGGCAGTAGATGGCATGGTTGTAGTTGTTGAGTTTTCTGTGGTAGTAGATGACATGATTGTAGTTTTTAGGCTTTGTGTGCTAGTAGATGTCGTGGTTGTAGTTGTTGGGTGTAATGTGGTAGTAGATGTCATGGTTGTAGTTGTTGGGCGTTCTGTGGTAGTAGATGGCATGGATGTAGTTGTTGGGCGCTCTGTGGTAGTAGATGTCATGGTTGTAGTTGTTGGGCGTTCTGTGGTAGTAGATGGCATAGCTGTAGTTGTTGGGCGCTCTGTGGTAGTAGATGGCATGGTTGTAGTTGTTGAACTTTCTGTGGTAGTAGATGGCATGATTGTAGTTTTTAGGCTTTGTGTGCTACTAGATGTCGTGGTTGTAGTGGTTGGGTGTTCTGTGGTAGTATATGCCATGGTTGTAGTTATTGGGCGTTCTGTGGTAGTAGATGGCATTGTTGTAGTTGTTGGGCGTTCTGTGGTAGTTAAAGGCATGGTTGAAGTTGGGCGTTCTATGGTAGTAGATGCTATGGTTGTAGTTGATGAGTGTTCAGTGGTAGTAGATGGCATGGTTGTAGTTGGACGTTCTGTGGTAGTAGATGCCATGGTTGTAGTTGTTGGGCGTTCTGTGGTAGTAGATGTTATGGTTGTAATTATTAGGCTTTCTGTGGTAGTAGAAGGCATGGTTGTAGTTCTTGGGCTTTCTGTGGTAGTAGATGACATGGTTGTTGTTGTTGGGCTTTCTGAAGTAGTAGATGCCATGATTGTAGTTGTTGGGCTTTCTGAGGTAGTAAGTGGCATGGTTGTAGTTTTTGGGCTTTCTGTGGTAGATTGCATGGTTGAAGTTGTTGGGCGTTCTGTGGTAGTAGATTGCATGATTGTAGTTGTTGGGATTTCTGTGCTAGTAGGTAGCATGGTTGCAGTTGTTGGCCGTTCTGTGGTAGTAGATGGCATGGTTGTAGTTGGGCTTTTTGTGGTAGTAGATGGCATGGTTGTAGTTGTAGGGCTTTCTGTGGTAGTAGGTGGCATTTTTGTAGTTGTTGGGCGTTTTGTGGTAGTATTTGGCATGGTTATAGTTGTTGAGCTTTCTGTGGTAGTAGATGGCATGGTTGTAGTTGTTGGGCTTTCTGTGGTAGTAGATGACATGGTTGTAGTTGTTGAGCGTTCTGTGGTAGTAGATTGCATGATTGTAGTTGTTGGGATTTCTGTGCTAGTAGGTGGCATGGTTGCAGTTGTTGGCCGTTCTGTGGTAGTAGATGGCATGGTTGTAGTTGGGCTTTTTGTGGTAGTAGATGGCATGGTTGTAGTTGTAGGGCTTTCTGTGGTAGTAGGTGGCATTTTTGTATTTGTTGGGCGTTTTGTGGTAGTATTTGGCATGGTTATAGTTGTTGAGCTTTCTGTGGTAGTAGATGGCATGGTTGTAGTTGTTGGGCTTTCTGTGGTAGTAGATGACATGGTTGTAGTTGTTTGGTATTCTGTGCTAGCTGATGGCATGGTTGTAGTTGTTTGGTATTCTGTGCTAGTTGATGGCATGGTTGTAGTTGTTGGGTGTTGTGTGGTTGTAAATGTCACGGTTTTAGTTGTTAGAAGTTGTGTAGTAGCACTGACTGGCCATGAAAGAAAAAAAGAAAGAGAAAAGTAAAATGATTAGTTAGATAAAAGACAATATAACTGTGGTCAATGGACACCTAAAATATGTGATGTGGGCAGTGACATTTCGAACATAGAACAAACTAACCTTTGATGCAATGATAAACTTAGAAATGAATCAGAGCGGATAATTGCACCTAGTTAGATTCAATACTTTATCTAATTCATAGAATTCTACCTGAAAGTGATCACACTTAAATATTATTGAGGTAAATATTGTTTATGTGGACATTCACATGGTGTAAAGGGACATAAATGTCTGAAGCCAATATATGGTCTGCAGTTTTGAGGGAGGCAACAGTAGTGATCCTTTCCTATGTTCAGAAGACATGAATATTATTATCATCATCATTCTCCAAGGAATGTGGTGAAGAGAAAACTAGGTTGCCAGTTTCATTTGCTTTAGGTTAATTCCAAAATTAATTTTGTTGGAGAGACTCTTCAAATGGGAAACTGCCAGATAGAATGAATAAACTATGGTGAGTTTAAAAACTTAGGTAAGATACCTTCAGGAATAGATGGTATGGTTCTAGCTATTAGGTATTTTGTGGTAGTAGATGGCATGGTTGTAGCATTTGGGATTTGTGTGGTAGTAGATATCATGGTTGTAGTTGTTGGGTGTTCTGTGCTAGTATATGGCATGGCTGTAGCATTTGGGGTTTGTGTAGTAGTAGATACCATGGTTGTAGTTGTTGGGTGTTCTGTGGAAGTAGACGGCATGGTTGTGGTTGTTGGGATTTGTGTGATAAGAGATGACACAAGAGTTAGGCGGTGTGTGGTAGTAGTTGGCATGGTTGTAGTTGCGTGTTCTGTGCTAGTATATGGCATGGCTGTAGCATTTGGGGTTTGTGTAGTAGTAGATATCATGGTTGTAGTTGTTGAGTGTTCTGTGGAAGTAGATGGCATGGTTGTGGTTGTTGGGATTTGTGTGATAAGAAATGACACAAGAGTTAAGGTACCTTCACACTAAATGACGCTGCAGCGATCCAGACAACGATCCGGATCGCTGCAGCGTTGCTGTTTGGTCGCTGGAGAGCTGTCACACAGACAGCTCTCCAGCGACCAACGATGCCAGTAACCAGGGTAAACATCGGGTTACTAAGCGCAGTAGTAGTAGATGATATGGTTGTAGTTTTTGGTTGCTTTTTAGTAGTAGATAGCATGGTTGTACTATACTTACTAAACTAAACTAAGTAAGATACCTTCAGGAGTAGATGGTATGGTTCTTAATGTTGGAATTTCTGTGGTAGTAGATGGAATGGTTGTAGTTGTTGGGTGTTCTGTGGTAGCAGATGACATGGTTGTAGTTGTTTGGTATTCTGCGGTAGTGGATGAAACAGTTGTATTTGTTGGGTGTTTTGTGGTAGTAGATGACATGTCTATAGATGTTGATTGTTCTGTGGTAGTAGATGGCATGGTTGTAGCTGTTGGGTGTTCTCTAATAGTAGATGGCATGGATGTAGTTTTTGGGTGTTCTCTAGTAGTAGATGGCATGGTTGTAGTTGTTGGTTGTTCTGTGGTAGTAGATGACATGGTTGTAATTGTTGGGTAATCTGTTGTAGTAGATAGCATGGTTGTAGATTTTGGGTGTTCTCTAGTAGTAGATAGCATGTTTGTAGTGGTTGGGTGTTCTGTGGTAGTAGATGACATAGTTGTAGATGTTAGGTGTTCTTTGGTAGTAGATAGCATGGTTGTAGTTGTTAGGTGTTCCGTTGTAGTAGATTGCATGCTTGCAGTTGTTGGTTGTTCTGTGGTAGATGATGGCATGGTTGTAGTTGCTCGGTGTTCTGTGTTGGTAGATTGCATGATTGTAGTTGTTGAGAGCTCAGTGATAGTAGATGGCATGGTTGCAGTTGTTGGATGTCCTGTGGCAGTAGATGACATGGCTGTAGTTGTTGAGTGTTCTGTAGTAGTAGATGGCAAGGTTATAGTTGTTGGGTGTTCTGTGGCAGTAAATAGCATAGTTGTAGTTGTAGGGTATTCTGTGGTAGTAGATGGCATCGTTGTAGTAGATGGCATTATTGAAGTTGTTGGGTGTTCTGTCGTTGAAGATAGCATTGTCATAGTTGTTGGGTGTTCTGTAGTAGTAGATAGCATGGCTGCAGTTGTTGGTTGATCTGTGGTAGTATATGGCATGGTTATAGTTCTTAGGTGTTCTGTGCCAGTAGAAGGCATGGTTGTAGTTGTTGAGTTTTCTGTGGTAGTAGATGGAATCATTGTAGATGTTGGTTGTTTTGTGATAGTAGAGGGCATGGTTGCAGTTGTTGGGTGTGCTGTGGTAGTAAATGGCATGGTTGCAGTTGTTGGGTGTTCTGTAGTAGTAGATGATATGGTTGTAGTTTTTGGTTGCTTTTTAGTAGTAGATAGCATGGTTGTACTTGTTGGGTTTTCTGCTGTAGTAGATGGCATGGTTATAGTTTTTGGATGTTGTGTAGTGTTAGGAGGCATAGTTGTAGTTGTTTGGTGTTCTGAGGTAGTAGATGGCAAGGTTGTAGTTGTTGGATGTTCTGTGGTAGTAGATGACATGGCTATAGATGTTGACTGTTCTGTGGTAGTAGATGGCATGGTTGTAGCTGTTGGGTGTTCTGTAGTAGATGACAAGGTTATAGTTGTTGGGTGTTCTGTGGCAGTAAATAGCATAGATGTAGTTGTTGGGTATTCTGTGGTAGTAGAT
Source organism: Ranitomeya imitator (assembly GCF_032444005.1). Taxonomy (NCBI): domain Eukaryota; kingdom Metazoa; phylum Chordata; class Amphibia; order Anura; family Dendrobatidae; genus Ranitomeya; species Ranitomeya imitator. The sequence goes on from NC_091283.1 coordinate 34,016,764, forward strand.
GGCATTGTTGTAGTTGTTAGGGGTTCTGTAGTAGTAGATGGCATTATTGAAGTTGTTCGGTGTTCTGTCGTTGAAGATAGCATTGTCATAGTTGTTGGATGTTCTGTAGTAGTAGATAGCATGGTTGTAGTTGATGGTTGATCTGTGGTAGTATATGGCATGGTTATAGTTGTTAGGTGTTCTGTGCCAGTAATAGGCATGGTTGTAGTTGTTGAGTTTTCTGTGGTAGTAGATGGAATCATTGTAGTTGTTGGTTGTTTTGTGATAGTAGAGGGCATGGTTGTAGTTGTTGGGTGTTCTGTAGTAGTAGATGACATGGTTGTAGTTGTTGGGTGCTTTTTAGTAGTAGATAGCATGGTTGTAGTTGTTGGGTTTTCTGCTGTAGTAGATGGCATGGTTATAGTCTTTGGATGTTGTGTAGTATTAGATGGCATAGTTGTAGTTGTTTGGTGCTCTGAGGTAGTAGATGGCAAGGTTGTAGTTGTTGGATGTTCTGTGGTAGTAGATGACATGGCTATAGATGTTGACTGTTCTGTGGCAGTAGATGGCATGGTTGTAGTTGTTGGGTGTTCTCTAGTAGTAGATGGCATGGATGTAGTTTTTGGGTGTTCTCTAGTAGTAGATGGCATGGTTGTAGATGTTAGGTGTTCCTTGGTAGTAGATAGCATGGTTGTATTTGTTAAGTGTTCCATTGTAGTAGATTGCATGGTTGCAGTTGTTGGTTGTTCTGTGGTAGTAGATGACATGGTTGTAATTGTTGGGTAATCTGTTGTAGTAGATAGGATGGTTGTAGATGTTGGGTGTTCTCTAGTAGTAGATAGCATGTTCGTAGTGGTTGGGTGTTCTGTGGTAGTAGATAGCATAGTTGTAGATTTTAGGTGTTCTTTGGTAGTAGATAGCATGGTTGTAGTTGTTAGGTGTTCCGTTTTAGTAGATTGCATGCTTGCAGTTGTTGGTTGTTCTGTGGTAGATGATGGCATGGTTGTAGTTGCTCGGTGTTCTGTGTTGCTAGATGGCATGATTGTCGTTTTTGAGAGATCAGTGATAGTAGCTGGCATGGTTGCAGTTGTTGGATGTCCTGTGGCAGTAGATGACATGGCTGTAGTTGTTGGGTATTCTGTGGTAGTAGATGGCATGGTTGTAGTTGTTATGGGTTCTGTAGCAGAAGATGGCATTATTGAAGTTGTTGGGTGTTCTGTCGTTGAAGATAGCATTGTCATAGTTGTTGGGTGCTCTGTAGTAGTAGAAAGCATGGTTGTAGTTGTTGGTTGATCTGTGGTAGTATATGGCATGGTTATAGTTGTTAGGTGTTCTGTGCCAGTAGAAGGCATGGTTGTAGTTGTTGAGTTTTCTGTGGTAGTAGATGGAATCATTGTAGTTGGTTTTTTTGTGATAGTAGAGGGCATGGTTGTAGTTGTTGGGTATTCTGTGCTAGTAGATGGCATGGTTGCAGCTATTGGGTGTTCTGTACTAGTAGATGACATGGTTGTAGTTGTTGGGTGCTTTTTAGTAGTAGATAGCATGGTTGTAGTTGTTGGGTTTTCTGCTGTGGTAGATGACATGGTTATAGTTTTTGAATGTTGTGTAGTATTAGATGGCATAGTTGTAGTTGTTTGGTGTTCTGAGGTAGTAGATGGCAAGGTTGTAGTTGTTGGATGTTCTGTGGTAGTAGATGACATAGTTGTAGTTGTTGGGTATTCTTTTGTAGTAGATGGACTGGTTGTAGTTTTTGGGTGTTCTGTAGTAGTAGATGACATGGTTGTAGTTGTTGGGTGCTTTTTAGTAGTAGATAGCATTGTTGTAGTTGTTGGGTGTTTTGTGGTAGTAGATGGCATGGTTGTAGTTGTTGGGTGCTTTTTAGTAGTAGATAGCATGGTTGTAGTTGTTGGGTTTTCTGCTGTAGTAGATGGCATGGTTATAGTCTTTGGATGTTGTGTAGTATTAGATGGCATAGTTGTAGTTGTTTGGTGCTCTGAGGTAGTAGATGGCAAGGTTGTAGTTGTTGGATGTTCTGTGGTAGTAGATGACATGGCTATAGATGTTGACTGTTCTGTGGCAGTAGATGGCATGGTTGTAGCTGTTGGGTGTTCTCTAGTAGTAGATGGCATGGATGTAGTTTTTGGGTGTTCTCTAGTAGTAGATGGCATGGTTGTAGATGTTAGGTGTTCCTTGGTAGTAGATAGCATGGTTGTATTTGTTAAGTGTTCCATTGTAGTAGATTGCATGATTGCAGTTGTTGGTTGTTCTGTGGTAGTAGATGACATGGTTGTAATTGTTGGGTAATCTGTTGTAGTAGATAGCATGGTTGTAGATGTTGGGTGTTCTCTAGTAGTAGATAGCATGTTCGTAGTGGTTGGGTGTTCTGTGGTAGTAGATAGCATAGTTGTAGATTTTAGGTGTTCTTTGGTAGTAGATAGCATGGTTGTAGTTGTTAGGTGTTCCGTTGTAGTAGATTGCATGGTTGCAGTTGTTGGTTGTTCTGTGGTAGATGATGGCATGGTTGTAGTTGCTCGGTGTTCTGTGTTGCTAGATGGCATGATTGTCATTTTTGAGAGATCAGTGATAGTAGATGGCATGGTTGCAGTTGGATGTCCTGTGGCAGTAGATGACATGGCTGTAGTTGTTGGGTATTCTGTGGTAGTAGATGGCATGGTTGTAGTTGTTATGGGTTCTGTAGCAGTAGATGGCATTATTGAAGTTTTTGGGTGTTCTGTCGTTGAAGATAGCATTGTCATAGTTGTTGGGTGTTCTGTAGCAGTAGAAAGCATGGTTGTAGTTGTTGGTTGATCTGTGGTAGTATATGGCATGGTTATAGTTGTTAGGTGTTCTGTGCCAGTAGAAGGCATGGTTGTAGCTGTTGAGTTTTCTGTGGTAGTAGATGGAATCATTGTAGTTGGTTTTTTTGTGATAGTGGAGGGCATGGTTGTAGTTGTTGGGTATTCTGTGCTAGTAGATGGCATGGTTGCAGTTGTTCGGTGTTCTGTAGCAGTAGATGACATGGTTGTAGTTGTTGGGTGCTTTTTAGTAGTAGATAGCATGGTTGTAGTTGTTGGGTTTTCTGCTGTAGTAGATGGCATGGTTATAGTCTTTGGATGTTGTGTAGTATTAGATGGCATAGTTGTAGTTGTTGGGTGTTCTGAGGTAGTAGATGGCAAGGTTGTAGTTGTTGGATGTTCTGTGGTAGTAGATGACATGGTTGTAGTTGTTGGGTATTCTTTTGAAGTAGATGGATTGGTTGTAGTTGTTGGTTTTTTTTTTGTAGTTGATGGCATGGTTAAAGTTGTTGGGTGTTCTGTAGTAGTAGAAGTCATGGTTGTAGTTGGGTTTTCTTTGGTAGTAGATGGCGTAGTTGAAGAGGTTGGGTATTCTGTGGTAGAATATAGCATTGTTGTAGTTGTTAAGTGATCCTTAGTAGTAGATAGCATGGTTCTAGTTGTTAGGCTTTCCAAGGTAGTAGATAGCATGGTTGCAGTTATTGGGTGTTTTGTGCTAGTTGATGGTACAGTTGTATTTGTTGAGTGTTCTAAAGTAGTAGATGGCATTGTTGCAGTTGTTGTATGTTCTGTAGTAGTAGATGACATGGTTGTACTTGTTGGGTGTTTTGTGGTAGTAGATGGCATGATTGTGGTTGTTGGAAGTTCAGTTGTAGTAGATGGCATGGTTGTAGTTGTTGGGTGTTCTGTAGTAGTAGATAGCACTGTTGCAGTTGTGTATTCTGTTGTAGTAGATTGCATGATTGTAGTTGTTGGGTGTTCTGTGGTTGAATTTGGCATGGTTGTTGTTGAGTGTTCTGTGGTAGTAGATTGCATGGTTGAAGTTGTTGGGTGTTCTGTCATAGAAGATAGCAATGTTGAACAGTGACATGTTGAACATAAAGCAAGTCAACCTTTGATGCAATCACAATTTTAGAACTGAACAAAGCAGATATTTGCAACTATTTAGATTAGTTACTACAAGTAAATTGTAAAATTCTGCCTTATAGTAACTTAATTTTAATAATATTGAAGTAAATCTTATTTATGTGGATATTCACATGGTACATAGATGACTGTAGTACATATCTGGGCTGAAATTTTGAGGAAGACCTGCAGCAGCGATCATTTCCTATGTACAAAAGACATTAATTTTATCATCATCATTCTTTATACACAATGGACATGATCTGCTTACTCGGACAAGGAAGGAGGCGAATTGGAAAAGCAAATTTCTTAGTTTCAGTTGCATTAGGTTGATTCCAAAATTAACTTTGTTGGAATGACTCTTCAATTGTAATACTGCCTGGTAGCAAGGCTGAAGAAACAATACCCTATTTTAAATTGGATAAATTAAGTAAGATACCTTCAGTAGTAGATGGTATGGTTGTAGTTGTTGGGCCTTCTGTGGTAGTAGATGGCATAGTTGTAGCTATTGGGCGTGCTGTGGAAGTAGATATCATGGTTATAGTTGTTGGTCTTTGTGTGCTAGTAGATGGAATGGTTGTAGCTGTTGGGCGCTGTGTGGTAGTCGGAGGCATGCTATTAGTTGTTGGGCGTTGAGTGGTAGTACTGACTGGAACAGGAACAAAATGAAAAGCAAAAATAAAGAAAAAATGAAAAACTATTCCTAAGAAACAATGTAATCCATGTGAACATCTTTGTAAGGTTTGCCGGAATAAAGCTTGACTTTACTATTGACTCCCATTATAGTCGTTGCTCGAAATGAGCATGCGAGTATTAGGATTTGCTCGGTCCGAGCAACGAGCATTTTAGTGCTCGCTCATTCCTAGTAGAGACCTTTTATCCAAATCTTATTGATAGTCACAAGTGAAGTGTGATCGGTGATGTTGTATTTGCAGATGTTAGAAAAAAACCCAAAGCTGTTAAAGTAGTTGTCTACCTCTTGGCAACTCCTTGTCATATCCCATGCTTTGCCCCAATAAAATAAAAAAGATTATACTCACCTCCCATGCGGGCGCTGTTCCCGCAGTGCCGGCACTCGCTCTCCTTGGGGCTCCTGTGTGGTTGTTGTGACACGTGACCCCGGTGCCCAATGAGAGCTGTGCTACTGTGCCCGCCTTCAGACAAAATCAACATGAAGAGGAAGTAAAAAATCAGCTGCATTCTGGACTTCCTCTTCATGTTCAATTTTTCCAAAGGTGGGGACAGTAACGTCAGCTCTGATGATTGGGCGCCGGTGGCATGTGTTCCAACAGCTGCAAAAGAGCCCCGGTGAGAACAAGTGCCTACGCTGCGGGAATGGCGCGAAACACGAGAGGTGAGTATAAGCTTTTCTATTTTATTGTAACCAAGCGTGGGGTTTGAAAAGGTGGACAACCCCTTTAACATCAATAATAATAATTATGGCATCAACGCACAAAACGTGTTTCTCCTCTTTGTTTCACTTAGAATTTATTTATAACTTTCTTGGTTCACTTTGATGAAAAATAAATTATTCGAAACTTACCAGTGGTAGTAGGTGAAGTAGTTGTAGCTGAGGTTGTGGATGTGGTCGTAGCTGAAACAAAAAGGCAAAGTTGTTAATCCACATGATCCGAAATAGTAACAAACATGTTTCTTCATTATGTTTGTCTCATATTTATGTCTTATTTAGAAAGTTCTGCTACATTTGTAAAAGAGAACACAGATGAGCAAAAAACTTACTAATGGTCTCCGGAGAGGAAGTCACAGTTGGGTTTGATGATGTAGATGGAGCTGTAACAGGAAGAGAACAGCTTTTAGATTACTCAGTTATCTAATTTTTTGCCAAAAAATATCTTCAAAGTTATTTTCCCCTTTGATTTTTTTGTCTTTTGTCATAAAAATTTCAAAAACTTTCTTGTAGGTAACAGTGAGGGAGTTGTAGTCGCCGGGGTTGTGGATGAGGCAGGAATGGGAGCAAAACAATAAATAACTTATGTGATACATTAAAGTAAATGATTTTTATAAGGGGATTTTTTGGATTGTTTTATTGTCTTGCTTTTTAATCATAAAATACCCAGAACTGACCAGTCGGTCGTCACAGAAGCGGTTGTGGTTGGGGTTGTCGATGTCATCAGAACTGTAGTAAAAAGCTACTTTATCAATATCAAACATAGCGGCACCAATGTCCGCTTTGTCCCCATCTGTACGTCTCACTAAGGATTTCATTGTATTTCATTTATTTTTCTATTTTTTTATTCTTGACAAATTTTCCAAGATCTCACCAGTGGTAAGAATTGACGTAATTGTAGTCGGAGCTGCACCAAAAAGGAAAAAGTTATTAAGCAAAATAAATCAAACTCTATCCGGTCATAAAGTCTCATTCTAAACATATGGGGCGTTTAGGTTTTCAAGTTTTTAGGAGAAAAAATACCTAAAACTTACCAGTGGTAATAGGTGGAGTAGTCGCAGCTGAGGTTGCTGATGTGGTCGTAGCTGGAGCAAAAAGGCAAAGTTATTAATCTACAGATATCGGAATAGTAACAAATGTTTCTGCTTTTATTTGTCTTATATTTGTGATTAAATTTAGAATGTAGTCACTTTTGTTTTCGTTTCTTTCATTTTTAGGCTTCTTAATAATGACAAAAAAAAATAAACAAACACCAAATAATAAAAAGTAAGGAAAAAATTAGAGTTTTTTTTTTTTTTTACGAATTTAGGATTTCCCTTTATGCTGGTCAATCACCCACACTTAGAAGTCCAGGACCTTATAACTATTCTATCTGTGCTTTATTTATATATCCATAGTAATTAAAGCTCCTTTTTTTTTCCAGACAGAGAGCTGCAAATCCCCTGCTCGGAAATAAATTTAAAGAATTTTTTATCAAAGTTAAGAAATTTATAGCAAGCATAGGACATTACTGTATACCGTATATAACCTCACGTACATGGACAGCCGCTGCACCAGGGGAGATAGCATTTATTCTGTATCAGTAAAAGCACGGGACATTCGTCAAGGGAACAAATACACAAGAGAGACACGAGATTAGTATCATCATTAATTTATGGGATATTTTGGATTATTCTGCTCTTTCTATCCCAGATCATAGCTAAAGATCACAGCTAATAAGACTGTTCCAAATAGCAGGTGTCATTGAAAAAACCTAGAGCGAGAAAGTGTAAAGGTCATGAATGAAAAGGTTTGTTCAGGATAACAAGAACATTGGCAGCTTCCTTTTCCATGAACAGTGCCAACAGTGCGAGAAAACAAAAAGGGTGGCACATGGACCTAACAAAAGCCATTCGAGTCAAACTTGCCAGATTAAAGAATATCTGCAAAAATTTAATCTCAGGAGATTCTATAATCTCAATGAGACCGGGATCACACTTGCGAGTGTAATTCGAGAAACTTGCGCGAGTCTCTCGCCTCAATACCCGGCACTGCCGCCGGCACTCGGGACCGGAACGTTCAACTGCATAGAAATACATGCAGCCGCATGCTCCGGTCCCGAATACCGGCGGCAGTGCCGGGTATTGAGGCGAGAGACTCACGGGAGTTTCTAGCATTGCACTCGCAAGTGTGACCCCGGCCTTAGATTAGGCTTAATGTTTGCATTTTATGTGAAATGTAATGGCCATTTTGATGTTTTTGGAGTTCAACTCTTGGTTGTACTGTCGCAATGTTATTTATGTGATAACTAGCTTTTGCTCTTGAGTTACTGTACGTGGTGTGTTTGGTTGTGAAAATTTGTAAAAGGGAAATACTCTCAATCAAGCCAGCACAGTTCTTCCATTGGGCAGGGTCTATGTGCATGGGTTGTAGTAAAAGAACATTGGGTGTACCGCACACATACTTGGGGACCTCTAGTTACACCCAGGTGCATAGCATCGATTATTGTAGGCCCTGACTTCCCATGCTAGTGGTCAGTTGCAGAGGACAAGTGAGAAGGTCTAAGTTAACCACTCGTGAGCGCTTGTGACATATGGGGGACAGATGTGTTCATTATTGGTGCGCCATCATAGGTTACAAGGTCAAGGATTGGGTCAGGGTCACACTTGCGAGTGCAATGCGAGAAACTCAAGCGAGTTTCTCGCCTCAATACCCGACACTGCCGCCGACACTTGGGACCGGAGCGATCTGCTGCATAGAAATAGATGCAGCCTCACACTCCGGTCACGACTGCCGGCGGCAGTGCCAGGTATTGAGGCGAGAGACTCACGTGAGCTTCTTGCATTGCACTCGCAAGTGTAACCCCTGCCTTACACATATTGTCAGAGACAGAGGAACTGCCCGTAGCCAAAGAGGAAATAAAGGCTTGCCGTCAGATAGAGATGTTACCGCAAGGTGATCCCCGAGGCCTGAGTTGTGCACCCAGTTTTTGCAAAGTCGTTGAAACTCCATTTCCTTATGTTGCTTCCTTTTTTCTGAAATTCCATGCTAAAAGGGCTGTTTCAACTTCCTTCGAGCAGCTGTTTTGAACTGCAGGTGTAGCAAATATCCAAAATCCTGTGTGGTCATCTCTGCCTCCCTCACCCAAGCTCAGACAGTGAGACAGTTTGGGAATAATGACTGAACACGGCTTGATTTCTTAGCTCTGGCACATCACTGCAAGTCATGGCTAATTGTTATCGTCGTTCCAGGACCTGTACAGCTGTACCATTAGTATCAGTAGTAATATCGTTTAAATTAAACCACTAGATGGCGCAGAACACTCTGCAATTAATTTACTATAACTAAGTAAACTACACGGTATAAAGTGTTAACTGTAAAATACACCTGGATACGCGTTCGGTGTTTTACAAGAAATTCTTGACAAAAAAAGTTATTATATTCAGAAGATTAAGTGTTTTTTATACGATTGTTTGTCCTTTGTGCCCAAATTAAAACATATTTTCCAGAAATGTAAAAAGGAATTGTCTGTAAAAAATATAAAATATGTATAACTCAACTAACTCAACTATTATATCCCCCAACTGCGTAGACAGTGAAGCCAACACTGATTAGCTGCAGGGATTGCATGACATAACAATGTCATACAATCCCCGGGAGAGCCCATGCCGACATCACGGGAATGGCGCTGACAGGGGAGGCAAGTATAAGTTTTATTATTTTATAAAGGGGACATAGTGATTGAGAAGGGATTTTCCAAGAAGTGGACAACCCCTTTAAAATAGGTTGCGGAGGTAAGTTTTCAGCGAGTTATAAAATTTCATTTTAAATGTAATTCTCTAATTTAATCATATTATGCAGGTCTTCAAATTTTGTGTTATTTTATGCCTGATGAAGAGACCTGAGTAGTCTTGAAAGCTGTAATTTGTTACCATCTTTTCAATTAGCCATTAAAAGGTATCAACCATTGAGGACTCTCAAATTTTAATATTCTCCTATCTACTGGATAGCATGGTCTAAGGTAGGTGAGGGGTGCATCAAACTGTCCCTGGAACTGGGACCCTGACTATCCCTGTCCTGCAGGTACTCTTGATGGTAACGAGGCCCGAGTCTTGACCTCATTATGCTCCTGCTAATCCCTTGTCTCTCCCCTCCAACACTCCATGGAGCCTTGGACAGAAATGTAATGTGAACAAGACACATAAGACAAAACAGAGATAACAGAAACCCTCTATAATACAAAAGCGCCAACCAACAATAGCGAGGAGGATAGGGACAGGGAGGAATAAACTAAACAGGGACCGGAAGATAAGCACTCACGTACTACAGAACACCAAAGAGGGTCAGGCCAGGTCATATAGGAAGAGTTAATGACCCGATCAGAAACAGCTGGAAATGGTGCTGCAAGGTTCTGACCAACTTAGAAAGGGTCATTAACCTCTTCAGCACCAAAGGAAACCAAATTCATTTAATATAGGACCCAAACACACAGGCTAAATGGAAGATCTGCGATTCACAATACGTAGAGATCTTCTATCCCCAGATTTCCCAGGTTTACGTGACACACTCGTCACAGCAGTGCAAAGATATATATTTTTCTTGTATCACAGTTTTACCGTAAAATTCACCAAACAACTTACGCTTAGTCAGAGTTGTAGTAGTTGTAGTACTCAGCTGTGAAGAAGCTGCAAAAAAAGTCAATGTTGTCAAGCCACAAAGATAAAAGCACCAATGTAGTCCAAAAATGTACATGCAAGGTCTCATGAATTAGAGATACACCCAACCTATGAGTAAGTCATCAATACTGATACAATTAAAAATCACAATTGTTATTTCAAAACTACGGTATATATGCATAAAACAACATATGAAAAAGAGATTAAAATGAATCCACACAATGACGAAAAAGAAGTAGATAATGGAAAACCAATATTGAGTGCAGGGAATAGCTGAGTATATACCAATTTAAAAAGGTTTATTCAATCTCTGCTATTGTTAGAAATTTGTTTCTTGTAGTCACAGGTAAAATATTTGTAGTTGTCATATGTGAAATAGAAGAAAAACAAAAAGTCACCATGAATAAATGCAATACTTGGATAGATAGAGAACCACTACTAGTCAGCTGCGTCCCCTCTGGATTCAGATCTTAATACTGGCACCCTATGCACTGTCCATATACTCTAACTGGGCATTAGGTTACATAAGAAAATAATTTATAAGATTGAAAAAAGATATTGGTTCATTATATTGAATGCATAATAATTAGTGATGGGCGACTATGCTCGTTACTCGAGATTTCCGAGCATGCTCGGGTGTTCTCCGACTATTTTGGGTGTGCTCGGAGATTTAGTTTGTGTCGCCACAGAAGCATGATTTGCGGGCGGCTGCTAGATAGCCTGAATACATGTGGGCATTCCCTAACAAACAGACAATCCCCACATATATTCAGGCTGTCAAGCAGCCGCAAATCATGCAGCTGCGGCGACACAAACGAAATCTCCGAGCACGCCCAAATACTCAGAAAACACTCCAGCATGGAAATCTCGAGTAACGAGCTCACTTGCCCATCACTAATAATAATGTGCAATATAATTAAACTATGGCAGCTGCTCTAATTCTTAAATGTATTATGTGGATCTGATGCTTGTTTCCAATATGTTGCCTTAGACAGAGAAACATACTATTGGTAGCTCTGCACTCTGGAGGGGAGTCCAAATATTGGGTCATTATGCTCTGCACCTTGATAGGACAACTTTCCTTGACCTCCGCCACTGTTAGACGACACTTACTTGTAGTCGCAGATGAAGTGGTTGTAGTTATTAGTTGTGATGTAGAAGTTGCATAGAAAAATTTAATAAGTCACCAAGAATAAATGCAATGTTTGGATGGCAAGAGTCTTGGAGAGAGAGAACTGCTGCCTGCTAGTAGCTATCTGCTCTAAGTCATGGATGTGTGGCCTAAAAGTGGGTCTTTGTGCACTGTCCATACACCCTAGTAGGACAAGATTCATAGTTACATGGCTAATTTGGTTGCAAAACACGCAAGTCTACTCAGAGGAAGGCAAAAACACATGTGAGTTGCCAATTGACCAATATAGATCAAAATCCCTCATCCTTTTCCAATACGGCAATCAGGACAAATCACTGAATCATCAATTTCCACAAATCTAAAAGAATACACAACTTATAATATTATATTTAAATAGAAAGAGAACGGGGTTCTTTTTAAAATTGTTGAATTTATCAGCCATCAAAACATTGTGAGAGTTTCTTAGTCTCACTGCTCCTACAGTAAAGAACCCCCATCTGTGATGATGATGGAGAAACTCTCTTTCTTCTGGACATTGTGGTTGCATCCTTGTCAATGTTGCAAGCATAGTTGTTAAAGGATCATTCATTATGACATACCGTTTAGATCCCCGCTATTCTGAAAGGTTTTAATACTGAATATTCATCAGTTTGATAATTTTCTTGACACTGCAGTCAACCCATTCTCTTAATATCTTTGGTTGCTCTTCTTTACATCACCTCTAGTTCAGCTATGTTCTTCTTCGACACTGGTGCCCAAAATTATACACAGTTTAAGGGTGGCCACAGTAGTAGCAAAAATATTGAGCATCTCAGCCTCTTTTAAAGCATGTTGTCTTGATGATAGAACCCCTTTAATAGAAAAATATTAAAATTTTAGAGCCCTCATTGATACCTTTTAATGGCTATCTGAAAAGATGGTAACAACTTGCAGGCTTTCGAGACTACTCAGGTCTCGTCTTCACGCATAGATGAAAGCTTGAAAATTGTTACCATCTTTTCAGATAGCCATTAAAAGGTATCAACCACTGAGGATTCCCAAATTTAAATATTTTCCTATCTACTGGCTAACACGATACAGAGATATATATATAACCTCTTAAATAGGTTTTCATGTAAGGAAGATTCAATCTATATGGACAAAATTTAATCATAAAACTAAAAATAAAGATATCTTTGACCTCCATCATTTCTAGGAGACACTTACTTGTTGTCGCAGATGAAGTGGTTGAAGTTGTCAAGTATGATGTAGAAGGAGCTGTAAAGAAAAGTCAATGTATGAATTCCCAACCCATAGACACAATACTTTAACGACACCTGCCCAAAATGACCAACCTGTTCTGAGTGTGAATACGTATTTATTTCACATAACAAGCCATCTTTATAAGGAATATTACATTTGTGATCAGAAGTGACTGATGTAGACTTATGAATGTTCTTACCTGTAGATGGAGGAGCAGCAGTTGTAGACATCGATGTTTCTGTTGTTGTTCCTACTTGTAAAATGTAAATGGTGCAAGAAATTTAGAAAACAGATTGGCCCGCAACTTCATTTTAACAGAGAGCTCAAGATGAGAGAAGCAGTCTTGGCACTACATCACTTATCTTAAACATAATGGCCCAGAGTCATCAAGACTGCAATTTTTTATACTGGCCTTGATGAGGAGGTGGGGAGGAGTGCACATGCCTCTTCATGAATCAGACGAGGTGTGAAGTGGAATGTATGCCTCTGTGAGCACCTTATCATAAATATTACTCCATGCAGGGATTTGAGTACAATTTGTGGTCTAAGGAATGCTGAAGCTGACCAGACACCAACAGAATCAATGTTTTAAGTCAGTATGATTGATATTTCTTTTCTCATTATGTTGTACTAGATGGTGGCCCGATTCTAACGCATCGGGTATAGCGGGTACTGACTGTGGGGAGGAAAGAGCGGCCATATTGCCACCGGACTGTGGCCGTTGCTGATTGGTCATGGGCGTTTTGCCACAACCAATCAGCGACTTGGATTCCATGAGAGACAGATGCCGCGACCAATGAATATCTGTGACAGAAAGACAGACGGAAGTGACCCTTAGACAATTATATAGTCGATGTCAGGTTTTCAGAGCCCTATTCATACTAGATGATCAGCTGGTCCAGTCAAAATCAGCTAATATGGCTGGCTTTAATCAATTGTATATGAGGGCTTTGAAGGGCTTGTCTGGGACTTTAAAATTGATAGCCTAGCCTTAGGATAGGTTATCTAATTGGCCGGGAGGGGTGTGTGCGGGGTACAACATCTGGTGCCCTCGCTGATCAGATAAGTTATGGAGATGCACAGTTCCATCAATGGAATCATGGCTGCAGTTGTGTAATGCTCATCCACCCTTTATTAATTTGAATAGGAGGGGATGTGCAGTACCCGGCCATGGCCACTATGCAATCGACAGAGCAGGAATGTGCAGCTCTGAAGCTGAGCAGCTCCGGCTGCCACCGACATTGGGAACATCTTATTGGTGAAGGTGCCAGTGTTACATCCAAACGATCAGACATTGATGACCTATGCTAAGGGTAGGCCATCAATGTTAAAGTCCCGGACAACCACTTTAAATTACACTTTTCTGTAAAAAGCACATTTTAAATTTTTTTAAAGTACAATAACTGATATAAAGCAGTTGATATCCTTGTAAATGAAACAACTTGTACAATAGATATTTAAAAAAAAATTAAATTTACAAAAACATTTTTAAGCTGATAATAAGAAACCTACGAGTAGTCCGGCGTGGAGTTATTGTAGTTGGTGATGTTGTAGTAGCTGCAAAAAAAAAATCAAATAGCAATTTCATGAGCTGTAACCATAATATAATATATCATTACTGTCAAAAATATCCTAAATTACTTAATCAACAGTTTTAGAATATACAACTCCCCCATGGTAACATGGAATTTGGTTCTTTTCTTCTACCAACATTTTATAAGTTTATAAGAGATACTAGATGGTGGCCCGATTCTAATGCATCGGGTATTCTAGAATATGCATGTCCACATAGTATATTGCCCAGTCCACGTAGTATATTGGTCAGACACGTAGTATATTGCCCAGTGACGTAGTATATTGCCCAGCCACGTAGTATATTGCCCAGCCTCGTAGTATATTGGCCAGCCATGTAGTATATTGGCCAGCCACGTAGTATATTGTCCAGCCACGTAGTATATTGGCCAGTCATGTAGTATATTGGCCAGCCACGTAGTATATGGCCAGCCATGTAGTATATTGCCCAGCCATGTAGTATATTGCCCAGCCACATGGTATATTGCCCAGCCACGTAGTATATTGCCCAGTGACGTAGTATATTGCCCAGTGACGTAGTATATTGCCCAGTGACATAGTATATTGCCCAGTGAAGTAGTATACAGCACAGAGCCACATAGTATATTGCTTAGCCACATAGTATATTGCCCAGTGATGTAGTATATTGCCCAGCCACGTAGTATATTGCAGCGACGTAGTATATTGCCCAGCGACGTAGTATATTGCCCAGCGACGTAGTATATTGCCCAGCCATGTAGTATATTGCCCAGTGACGTAGTATATTGCCCAGCGACGTAGTATATTGCCCAGCCACGTAGTATATTGCCCAGCCACGTAGTATATTGCACAGCCACGTAGTATATTGCCTAGCCATGTAGTATATTGCCCAGCCACGTAGTATATTGCCCAGTGACGTAGCATACAGCACAGAGCCACGTAGTATATTGCCCAGCAACATAGTATATTGCCCAGCCACATAGTATATTGCCCAGCCACGTATGTCACAGGTTAAAAAATAAAAAATAAACATACTCACCTTCCGATCCGAGGGCCCCTTGTAGTTCTAACATACTCACCATACTTGTAGTTCTGTCACCTGTGCGAGGTACAGGCGGCAGCTTCCTGTCCCAGCCTGCTCATGCAGGCGCGCAGGGCCTGTGATGACATCATGGTCACATGACCATGACGTCATGGCAGGCCCGGCTCGCCCAGGCACACAGGGCCTGTGGTGACTTCACAGTCACATGACCAATGCATCACGGCACATCCTGCTTGCGCAGGCGCGCAGGGCCTGTGATGATGTCGCGGTCACATGACCATGAAGTCACGGCAGGTCCTTCTGCCAGACCATCTGTGCCAACGGAATGTGGCGGTTGCATCGCGAGGAGCGGGAAAGGTGGCGTAGGTGGGTATATAATTGTTTTTTATTTTTTTTATTATTTTGAACATTAGATGTTTTTACTATTGGTGCTGCAAAGGCCGCGTCAATAGTAAAAAGCTTGGCCACACAGGGTTAATAGCAGCGGTAACAGAGTGCGTTACCCGCGGCATAACGCGGTCCGTTACCACCGGCATTAACCCTGTGTGAGCGGTGAGCGGAGGGGTGTATGCGGGCGCCGGGCAGTGAGTGCGGGGAGTAAGGAGCGGCCATTTTCTTCCTGACTGTGTGCGTCGCTGATTGGTCGCGGCAGCCATGACAGGCAGCTGCTGAGACCAATCAGTGAACGAATAACCGTTACAGACAGAAGGACAGACAGACGGAAGTGACCCTTAGACAATTATATAGTAGATTAGTAAATGTACATATATTTATATATATATATACATCAACATAGATATTGTAATGCCCAACACCAAGATGGAAAAGTATTGGAAGTATGGAAATGCCGGAATGGAGATGTTATTGATCTGCAAATGTTTAAAAATAAAAATAATTGCAAAATAAAAACATTTATTCAGACTTCCAACCTCGCCTACAGTCTCTGAGGTTATTAATGGTCGTCTGAGGAAGGTTCTGCTGCTGAATGCACTTGGGAAAATCATCAAGATCCTCGGCTGGCAGCTCCTGTGTAATCACTGACCAATGACGTCCCTGATGTGCTCGATGGGAGACAAGTCTGGAGACGCTGCAGCCAAGGGAGCAGATTTAGGCCACGCATGCGGCTCATTATAAAACAGTTTCTTGCAATAAGGAACCACCATCTCTGGATTGAACTCAACTTTGGGCATCATAAAATGACTGATGGCTTACTTTTAACAGTAGTCAAACCATATATCAGGCTACATTAGTATTCAGATTTTGAAAGTAAATTTAATGCATTTGTTTTAAAGCTGAGAGTAAGAAACTTACTTGTGGCCTGACGCGAAGTTGTTGTGGTCCGAGATGTTGTAGTAGCTGCATAGAAAAAAAAGTTATTTTGAAGAGTTATTAAGATGTGATTTAAAAAAAAAACGTAGTTGCTGCTCCTGCCAGTTTTCCCATGTTGGGCTCCACTTCCCTGGTCTCCTCTTGCACTACTTGAACAGTCACTTTTACAATACAGCATGCTGTCTGACAGTCTCTAATAGGGCCAGCTGCCCTAGCTGACCAAAGATATTTAAAATGCCTTTCCCCAATCACTTATTGCCTAAGAAAATAGGTTCAAGTTTGAGATAAGATTTTCTTCTAGATCCCAACTCAACTTGTATCCTAACTTTGCTTCCTATCTTTTGTATTTTCGGCCAATCTGACTCCAGTCTTAGTTTTTCTTTTAGCATTAAAAATTGGAATCCAACTCTCCGATGTTCGATGGAGACTTCTCTGTGGTTTTAACTTAGGGATTGCCTGCAGTGAAGTCCAGATCCCTGTATTGGGGTTAAGAGATCAAAAAAGAGAGAATCTCATAGATTCAATCATTTAGCCTCAACTTAAGTCCATTTCATCCCAAGGGGTCCAAACTTCTCAAGAAGGACAACCTCAAAGGTGCTTTCTGTGTAAAGCTTTTTTTTTGCATTCTTTTCTTTTTCGTTTTGCTGCCCCATGTGCAGCCTTGAAAGGTAAATTCATCATTATCACGAATATCATATTTCTGAGATCATTGCTCAGTAACTGTGTGAGTACTGCCTTAAAGACATATTGATGTTTATGGTCCATTATTTTAAAATTTAAGGAAAGTTCCCCTGGATCATATCTTGTCTTTCTCTGATAAATACATAGTTGCCTTATTTTCCTTGAAGTTGCAGTCAATGCACTTACTTGCAGGATTGGAGGAAAACTCAACATATGCACTTGTTACCCCTACAATTTTTTAGCCAGTGGCTTACTGGTCCATCAGAACATCTTAGAATCCACTGGTGAGCCCACCAAAGGTCATTCAGAAGACGAGTCAACTATGACAGACATGTGCTTTCCATAATTCTAAAAAGTTGATTTACAAACTAAAAGTTTTTCAATGGTATTTCACATGTCCTATATGGTGGGCTCATAAAAACAATTTATTCTAGTGGGTCAGAGACGCATTAAACAAAGATTTAACTTTTTATTATGGTATTCAGAATTCTGAAACTAAAAATTGGAATTTGTAAGATGTGAAAAAGTTAAGGCTTTTTATCTGAAAAGTGTGTTGTTATTGTGTTTCCGAAATTATCCAAAGGCTTTTCTTTAGTTTTAAGTTTACATTTTCATCTAACGTCTTTGATTTTTTGACTTTAGGGAAAGTTAGTTGTACCCTCAAAAATTGAACTGTATCTATTTTATATAGATAGAATGTTATATAAAGAAAATGGAACTCATAAGTAATGTATTATTGTGTATGTTATATGAAACATTTTACTTACAAGGGCAGCTGCACGACAGAGGTTGATCGCAAAGTCCAAGAATCGAGAGTAATAAAGGGCAATCTTTCGTTGGACACTGACATTCATTTTTTTCTGTAAAATGTAGAAATTATTACTTCTGGTAGCAGTAGTGTTTTCATCTTTCTTGAAAATATCATTACCCTGTATTTCTGCCATATACTGTAGCTATTGCCTCTACAAATAGTTCTACTTCCGTAAAAAATTTTTAGTGCTTATGCATATTTCAAGAAATTTAGATGAACTAGCTTCAATTAAAAATGACCAGATCGAGCAAAATTTGCATGGTTTTTCGTGGGAAATTCAATTCACGGAGAAGTTATTATCCAAAAAGCTAATGTCACTTATCCCCTTTACAACCTTTGACATACATTAACAGTGGGCACGGAAAGTATTCAGACCCCTTTAAATTTTTCACTCTTTGTTTCATTGCAGTGATATGTTAAATTAAAAAAAGTTCATTTTTTTCACATTAATGTACATTCTGCACCCCATCTTGACCAAAAAAAAACAGAAATGTAGAGATTTTTGCAATCATAAACTGTTGTTTGAAATACTGACTCATCTTGTAGTCAATCAAAAAAATTTTTTATTACCGCGCACCACCTTGGACGTGACAATAGCATTGACCTCAAAATCATTTGAGGATGTTTCCGAACCCTCAGCAGGAGTTCCAGAAAATCGAGCCATATACACAGGTTTTAAAAGAGACACATGAAAAGTGTCGATGATATTCAAGTGCAGTGGAAAATGGAGGCGATAAATTACAAGATTCACCTGCTCAAGAACCTTGAAAGGATCTAAGTAGCGGGGAGCAAATTTAGTGCTCTACATGCAGCTTGATGTTACGAGCAGACAGCCACAGTAAATCTCCTGGGGCAAGGACTGGAGCAGGACAACGATGCACATCGGCGGAATCCCTTATTCTCTCCTTTGACAGTTTTTTTTTAAATCAAATACTTTTTATTAATTCATACATCCAAAATGTAATAGAGTCTGACACAAACTCCAGACAGATACCAAAATTACAAAGCACATTGATACATTTTCATTTAACATGAACTAGCCCCTTTACACAAATTCTCCCTGATTTATTCAGACATAGCCTCAGTCTCCAAGATAGACAAGGGTAAACACTCCCATGAGGAGGCTCTGCCTCCGCCTTTAGCCACTAGACACGGCCATTTCCTGATGCCTGGGGACATTTAATGGCGTAATGGCTGACCTGCTTACAGACATAGCAGGTTGGTCGTGAACATACAGGACAGAAGTTAGCTTCCGCCTGTGAGACCTCCATGGGCTCCTCATGATCGCTCATCAGAGCCGGAGCTTTCAAAGGATTGACAAAGTTTGAGGCTAACCGAATCCTTTGTCTAAAGTGGAATCGCACTAATCTTCGTTCAGCGTGTCAAAGATCAATGTGAGTGAACACAGATATTAAGTCCTACAGACTCAGTAGTTGGAATCTCCCTAGTGGCCAAAGAAGCCTTCACATGGTCAGCTAGGCCCCTCTAGAATACGAGGATCAGGACCATATCTGGCCACTCCAACTCAGAAGCTAAAGTCCGGAACTGGACGGCAAACAGACTGACCGTGGAAGAGCCCTGAATTAATGCCAAGAGTTGGAGTGCGGCATCATGAGTAATCCGAGGTCCCAAAAAGACCTGTCTCAGAGTGTCCAGAAAATGGGAGGAGCTCTGGACTACCTGATTGTTATGCTCCCATAATGGTGTAGCCCACTCCAATACCCTGTTGGTTAAAATATACATCAAAAATCACACCTTGTCCTGCTCGGATGGAAATTGTGAGGCCAGTAGCTCCACTTGAATTGAGCACTTGTTTACGAAGCCCCTGCAAGCCTTGCTGTCCCCCGAGAACTTATCAGGCAGCAAATAGCAAGAAAAAGGTGGGTCAAAGGGCGAAGCAAAAACCATAGTAACGGCTTTGCTGGCTGCTTGCGAGGCCACTGCGGTAAGATCCACAGCTGAATTTGCCTGCTCGAGAGTGGACAACCTGTCCTCTAGCTGCTGAATGTACCACTGAAGTTACTTCTCGTCTACCATTACTAGCCAGATCTTGGGGCTAGTGTACTGTTAGGGTTGGCAGATTGCGCTAAATAAAATATAAATGAAGTGCAATCGCAACCCAGGATGCACCGTGCAGAGAGAAACTGTGCTGCTAGTGAACAATGATGGAACACAACAGTAAGTGTTACCTAAAACACACTGTGTTAACACCACACAGTGTGAACAGAACACAGAGTACCAAGCTCAGTTACTTCACCGAGAGGTACAGCACGAGTATGCAAAAGCTATACCCTGTTAATGTCACAGGGATAATAGCACGTGGAAAGGTCTAGCTCTGCAACTAAATGGTGCTAGCCTCACACATGAATGAAGCAGATTCTGAGACAAAAGTGAGAGCTCTTTGACGCTAGGTACAATGCCCAGCCATTTTCACAAAGAAGTATAGCTGAAGGGTTGAGCTTGCTCTGTAACTGAACTGTGCTAACCGTACACAAGAAATAAACAGATGCCAAGCCAAGCGGCTTGTTACCCCAGTCCTGTCACTACTGAACCTGTGCCTGACTGGCGCTGAGCCAAGGGAATGATACTGCATGAGTGTGCAACCTGCCTGCCAATGTGTACAGTCTCAGAGCAAAAAATTCAATAAAGCAAAAAAAGAAAACAGTGCGGCACTCACCCTTAGAAGCTGTGAAATCGTGCTCTTTATTGGAGAAAGTTATTTAAAACATCCGTTAGGACATAAGGTCTACAGGAGGGTGCGGAGGTGGACGATGGCCGTTTCGCACGATATGTCCTGGACCCGTTGAAGCACATATCGTGCGAAATGGCCGTCGTCCACACTCCACCTCCGCACCCTCCTGTAGACCTTATGTCCTAACGGATGTTTTAAATAACTTTCTCCAATAAAGAGCACGATTTCACAGCTTCTAAGGGTGAGTGCCGCACTGTTTTCTTTTCTTGCTTTATTGAATTTACTGCTGGTTGTCTATCAGTGCAGAGCACCTCATACCCAGAGCGTTCGTGCCACCTGTATTTTTCGGACATTCTCCAAGGAGTCAAGGTCTATACTAATTTGTGCTCCTCTAGTGCCGTCCATTGTTCATTCTTTATCCGTGTTGAGTCTCAGAGCAAAGACACACACAAATTTGCAGACAGAGTTTTAGAGATGCCACCCACACACACCAAACAAATGACACTAGCGCGCCCACGTGGGCCGCTGAGAGCCTTTCATATGCTGGGTTCCACCGCAAACACTCATGCCCAGTCGACAAAGACATCGCGCTGGGACCAATCCAGAGTTACTACATCTTCAGAGGAGCTGACATCCGACGACCAATGAGAAGCCACCACCATACAGAGATGCTCAGTAAGGTGATCTCTGGACTTTGACTCCAGAGCACAAGACTGCACCTGTGTATCACCGGTTACCATAGATTTGGCTGAAGAGCCAGCAGTAACCAAACATATAACATGAGCCTGAGCAAGACGCTGGGACCGATGTCTGTGCTGAGCAGCAGTAGCAGCAGCTGGGAGACCAGAGGATCAGAAAATGCTTGGGATCTATCCCACGGAATGGGAGAATCCCAACGCCTAACAGCCAGAATTACAGTTTTTGGCTTTGGCAACATTGCAATAAAATGCAATAACGGGTGTGACGACACAGCATTTCTTCTTAATTATGCCAGATGTAAATTCAGTTGGCCTATATTCATAAACTGTTGTTTGAAGTATTGACTCATCTTGTAGGTTGAAATGATATTTGCAAAATGGAGGACTGGTTATTTACTTCCTATGTCAGCTCCTACAAATTATTGTACTGCTATCTTTGCAAAATAGGGATGCAAGATAACTGAACAATGATGTTTGCTGATATGTTGATTACCCATGTTATGGAAATTTGATTTGGATGAATCTATCCCTGTGTGTGCTGCGTTGGCTGGTATAGTGACTCAAAAGGAAACCTTCACCTAGCAGGGGAAGTACTTACTACAAGCGTTCTGTACCCCAAAAGTCTAGTCCCTTTTTTTTTGGGGGGGGGAGTTCTCCATTGTACTATGCAAACAAAACAGGACATATCTTCTATAACAGATACTCACTAGTGGTTGTTTTCAATGTCGTTGCTTTACAAAAAAAAGAAGTTAGATATCATTAGATACATTTCTTAACAATTATATTCAATAATACGTGTCGTTACCATAAATTAGCTTTTGCATAGCTGCAGAGGTTGCACATATTGTGCAGTATGTCCAGCCTCGATTAAGGGTCTTGAAGAAGGGACTAACATCTAATAGCACCGAATACTTTAAAAGGGTTTTAGAAAAAAGTTGCACACCTTCATATAAATGGTATATGGTTATGGGTAGTTGTATGAAACCAGTTGAAACTAACAGCCTGGTCTTCACACTCTAATCTCTTTCACTGCTGTGCTGTCACACATCATCTGTAATTTTTGTTTGTGTTCTTTGGCTTTCTTTCTTTATCTCAGTGGCTAAGCTGTGAGCTGTGACACCCTCTCCGTATCCATATTCTTCACAAGATGGCTGCTGCATTTCCTGCTTCTGCTTTCATACTGGCTACCATATTCTCCCCAGATTGTCTGTGCTATACTAAGTGACCTAATTACCGCAAAGCATTATGGGAAAGCCCGTCCTGCTTCACCCAATGTCATGTGATCATTCACATGAGAATATAGAATCTGATTGTATACTGTACCAACAAAGCAAGGAGTACTCACTGGTTGTCGTTGGTGTTGTGGTTGTTTTTAACGTCGTCGCTTATAAAATAAAAAAAGAAAACAGAAATTAAACATGGTGTATATCACCGATTAATCATTCTCAGTGTGTAGTGACTGATCGTCATAAATGAGTTGGGATCAATATTATGGTTTATTTAAAATATTGCAGTTTCTGGTTGGAAGATCAGTATCTGTTTTTTGAGGGTGTTGTCCAGAACCCCATGTAATACCCAATTCCTGGGGGGGGGGGTTACTAATCCATATGGTGCTGTATGTATCGGTCACTGGGTCACAAAATCTGCCCTTTTACTATAGAAATTGTACTCACGAGGACACTTGCACCTCCGACCGCATAGAATTGGCAATAGTAAAGGACATTCTTCAGGGGTGCAAAAACAAAGAGCTGCAGAATTGAAAGAAAAAAAATTATTAACATTTTATATAGTTGATATATAACTTATCATTTATTTAATATTAGGAAGAAATGGTAATGATTGCAGCGTCTATATATTGTCATGTTTTTTATTGTACTGAAACGCCTATCTTTGAGCCCAAAGATAATATTTTCACAGTCAGGGTTTCATTTCGCACCATTTGTTTTTTAAGGAGCTCTTTGTTTCCTTGCGCAGAATGAGCTGAGTGAGAATTAAGGTACCGTCACATTAAGCGACGCTGCAGCGATATAGACAACGAGCCGATCGCTGCAGCGCCGCTGTTTAGGTCGCTAGGAGACGTCAAACACCGGCAACAGCAGAACGATGCAGGAGCGATACAGTGACGTACTTATCGTTCTCGCTGGTTGTTCACTACATGAAAAACCATTGCTGGCATCGTTGCTTTTGCTGTCAAACATGACGAATCACGCCGACCTGATGACCAAATAAAGTTACGGACTTCTAGCTACGACCAGCAATGGCACAGCGGGATCCTGATCGCTGCTGCGTGTCAAACACAATGAGATCGCTATCCAGGACGCTGCAACGTCACAGATCGCTGTCATTCTCGTTGGAAAGTTGCTCAGTGTGAAGGTACCGTCACATTAAGCGACGCTGCAGCGATATAGACAACGATGCCGATCGCTGCAGCGTCGCTGTTTAGTCGTTGCGTGGTCGCTGGAGAGCTGTCACACAGACAGCTCTCCAGCGACCAACGATGCCGAAGTCCCCGGGTAACCAGGGTAAACATCGGGTTACTAAGCGCAGGGCCGCGCTTAGTAACCCGATGTTTACCCTGGTTACCAGTGTAAATGTAAAAAAAAAAAACACTACATACTTACATTCCAGTGTCTGTCGCGTCCCCCAGCGTCAGCTTCCCTGCACTGTGTAAGCGCCGACGTCACCGCTGTGCTCTGCTTTACGGCCAGCCGGCGCTGACACAGGATGCAGGAGGAGTGCAGGGAAGCGGACGCCGGGGGACGCGACAGACACTGGAATGTAAGTATGTAGTGTTTTTTTTTTTTTACATTTACACTGGTAACCAGGGTAAATATCGGGTTACTAAGCGCGGCCCTTCGCTTAGTAACCTAATGTTTACCCTGGTTACAAGTGAAGACATCGCTGGATCGGCGTCACACACGCCGATTCAGCGATGTCAGCGGGTGATCCAGCGACCAAATAAAGTTCTGGCCTTCTAGCTCCGACCAACGATGTCACAGCAGGATCCTGATCGCTGCTGCATGTCAAACACAACGATATCGCTATCCAGGACGCTGCAACGTCACGGATCGCTAGCGATATCGTTTAGTGTGAAGGTACCTTTAGTCTGTGAGCTCATTCCCATGGGGAGTTTGTGTCTCTTATCTGTCTTCTTTTCAGCTCTTATCAGCTGATTGATGATGAAATCAAAGTTCAACTAAAGGTACTTTCACACTCAGCGACGCTGCAGCGATACCGACAACGATGTCGATCACTGCAGTGTTGCTGTTTGGTCGCTGGAGAGCTGTCACACAGACAGCTCTCCAGCGAGCAAACGATCCCGAGGTCCCCGGTAACCAGGGTAAACATCGGGTTACTAAGCGCAGGGCCGCGCTTAGTAACCCGATGTTTACCCTGGTTACCAGCGTAAAAGTAAAAAAAACAAACACTACATACTTACCTACCGCTGTTTGTCCCCGGCGCTCAGCTTCTCTGCACTCCTCCTGCACTGACTGTGAGCACAGCGGCCGGAAAGCAGAGCGGTGACGTTACCGCTCTGCTTTCCGGCTGACCGACGCTCACAGCCAGTGCAGGAGGAGTGCAGAGAAGCTGAGCGCCGGGGACAAACAGCGGTAGGTAAGTATGTAGTGTTTGTTTTTTTTACTTTTACGCTGGTAACCAGGGTAAACATCGGGTTACTAAGCGCGGCCCTGCGCTTAGTAACCCGATGTTTACCCTGGTTACCAGTGAAGACATCACTGGATCGGTGTCACACACGCCGATCCAGCGATGTCAGCGGGTGATCCAGCGACGAAATAAAGTTCTGGACTTTCCTCAGCGACCAACGATCTCCCAGCAGGGGCCTGATCGTTGGTCGCTGTCACACACAACGATTTCCTTAACGATATCGTTGCTACGTCACAAAAAGCACCGATATCATTAACGATATCGTTATGTGTGAAGGTACCTTAAACCTTGATGTGGTCTGTGTGGTCATAAATCATCACAGGGTACTTCAGAATAAAGAAAGATAAATGAGGTAAGCTGCATTCACAGTGGAAGATCAGCGTGGTTCTCGGTGGTGCAGCGTCCTATATAAGTTTTGACAGCAACATGATGTAGGGGCAGAAACCTTGATTCCAGAATATGTTATTTACTGGTCTTTTTGGAGTAGTTTCAAAACAATCCGTTTCTTATCAGCAGGTGATTATCATAAGATGACTAGTTGTCTCATGCCATGTAGTCCTACTGCTTTGTGTAACCAAGCCTCCACCACTGATTAGCCGCTTTCGGCTTATGCACAGTATACACTGAAAGCTGTCAATCAGTGGTGTGGCTGGAGCAGAGGCGTAGCTAGGGTTTTGGTTCAGGCGGGCGAAGCTTCTGAGTGGGCCCCTAACCAGGTAACCTTGATTACAGCTGGGTGATGCACCCTAATAATGGAGGAGAACCTCAGCAGATGACTGCGCTATTACCAAAGATAATCTCTATACAAAGACCAACATGGATATTACCGCCATATGGTCAATGGTAGATACCAGTCCTACAGAACATATGAGATCACAGCACATCACTTTTCCCATCTGGCCCAGAATGACATGACAGCTTCTCTAGCCAGGACTCGGCTGCAGAGAATACAACATTTCACATATCACATTCCAGCCCCATCACCATCTATTCCAAACCTGCACAAACTCCTCATCCTGCTGATACCCCAATACTGAGCCGCTGCTGCCGTATGTGACCCTATTACTGCCCCTGATAGCCCAATACTGAGCTGCCGCTGCTGCCATATGTGACCCTATTACTGCACCTGATAGCCCAATACTGAGCCGCTGCTGCCGTATGTGACCCTATTACTGCACCTGATACCACAATACTGAGCCGCTGCTGCCGTATGTGTCCCTATTACTGCCCCTAATACCCCAATACTGAGCCGCTGCTGCCGTATGTGTCCCTATTACTGCACCCGATACCCCAATACTGAGCTGCTGCTGCCGTATGTGTCCCTATTACTGCCCCTGATACCCCAATACTGAGCCGCTGCTGCCGTATGTGTCCCTATTACTGCACCTGATACCCCAATACTGAGCCGCTGCTGCCGTATGTGTCCCTATTACTGCACCTGATACCCCAATACTGAGCTGCTGCTGCTATATGTGTCCCTTTTACTGCTCCTGATACCCCAATACTGAGCCGCTGCTGCCATATGTGTCCCTATTACTGCACCTGATACCCCAATACTGAGCCGCTGCTGCCATATGTGTCCCTATTACTGCACCTGATACCCCAATACTGAGCCGCTGCTGCCGTATGTGACCCTATTACTGCAACTGATAGCCCAATACTGAGCCACTGCTGCCGTATGTAACCCTATTACTGCACCTGATACCCCAATACTGAGCCGCTGCTGCCGTATGTGTCCCTATTACTGCCCCTGATACCCCAATACTGAGCCGCTGCTGCCATATGTGTCCCTATTACTGCACCTGATACCCCAATACTGAGCCGCTGCTGCCGTATGTGTCCCTATTACTGCAACTGATAGCCCAATACTGAGCCACTGCTGCCGTATGTGTCCCTATTACTGCACCTGATACCCCAATACTGAGCCGCTGCTGCCGTATGTGTCCTTATTACTGCACCTGATACCCCAGTACTGAGCCGCTGCTGCCGTATGTGTCCGTATTACTGCCCCTGATACCCCAATACTGAGCCGCTGCTGCCGTATATGTCCCTATTACTGCCCCTGATACCCCAATACTGAGCCGCTGCTGCCGTATGTGTCCCTATTACTGCACCTGATACCCCAATACTGAGCTGCTGCTGCCATATGTGACCCTATTACTGCACCTAATACCCCAATACTGAGCCGCTGCTGCCGTATGTGTCCCTATTACTGCTCCTGATACCCCAATACTGAGCCGCTGCTGCCGTACGTGACCCTATTACTGCACCTGATACCCCAATACTGAGCCGCTGCTGCCATATGTGTCCCTATTACTGCACCTGATACCCCAATACTGAGCCGCTGCTGCCGTATGTGACCCTATTACTGCCCCTGATACCCCAATACTGAGCCGCTGCTGCCGTATGTGTCCCTATTACTGCTCCTGATACCCCAATACTGAGCCGCTGCTGCCGTACGTGACCCTATTACTGCACCTGATACCCCAATACTGAGCC
The DNA here is from genome assembly GCF_032444005.1 of Ranitomeya imitator. Taxonomy (NCBI): domain Eukaryota; kingdom Metazoa; phylum Chordata; class Amphibia; order Anura; family Dendrobatidae; genus Ranitomeya; species Ranitomeya imitator. The sequence goes on from NC_091283.1 coordinate 34,044,069, forward strand.
ACTGCTGCCGTATGTGTCCCTATTACTGCACCTGATACCCCAATACTGAGCCGCTGCTGCCGTATGTGTCCCTATTACTGCACCTGATACCCCAATACTGAGCCGCTGCTGCCATATGTGTCCCTATTACTGCACCTGATACCCCAATACTGAGCCACTGCTGCCGTATGTGTCCCTATTACTGCACCTGATACCCCAATACTGAGCCGCTGCTGCCATATGTGTCCCTATTACTGCACCTGATATCCCAATACTGAGCCGCTGCTGCCATATGTGTCCCTATTACTGCCCCTGATACCCCAATACTGAGCCGCTGCTGCCGTACGTGACCCTATTACTGCACCTGATACCCCAATACTGAGCCGCTGCTGCCATATTGGACCCTATTACTGCACCTGATACCCCAATACTGAGCCGCTGCTGCCATATATGTCCCTATTACTTCACCTGCTGTGTGGTTCTCTTTGCCCTCTAAATTCTAAAGCAACCCTCTATAATATAGTAATGCTGAGCATAAGTGTCCTAGAAAACAGTGCCCATATTTTGTAACCCTAGAAAGTAATATTGCCCTGTGTGCCCCTTTGACAGTCACAGTAACCTGAATTCCCCTATAACAATGAGTGCCCACTTTACATTTAATAATGTCCCGAGTCTGCCCCATGCACAGCTCTCCTATACACAGTATGATGCTCTCTTATACACAGTATACTGACCCCTTAGTAGCCTCCAAACTGTTTGATGGCTCCAACACTGTAATCCCCACACTGTATGATGCCCCTCTAGATAGCCTCCATATAGTAAAATGCACCAGATAGCCTCTTTATAGTATAATGTACCAGATAGTCCTCAATATAGTATAATGTACCAGATAGTCCTCAATATAGTATAATGCACTCCCCATAGGCCTACTCGTTATTGTATAACGCACTCACCACAGGCAGACTCTGTAGTATAAGGCAGCACCCCATAGGCAGAACCTTTAGTATAAATCAGCACCCATATATGCAGACCCTGTAGTAAGACAGCACCCCTATAGGCAGACCCTGTACTATAAGGCAGCAGCCATATAGGCAGACTCTGTATTATAAGGCAGCACCCCCATAGGCAGACCTGGTACTATAAGGCAGCACCCCCATAGACAGACCCTGTACTATAAGGCAGCACCACTATAGGCAGACCCTGTAGTATAAAACAGTACCCCCATTGGCAGATCCTGTGGTATAAGACAGCACCCCCATAGGCAGACCGTGTAGTATAAGGCAGACCCCTCATAGGCAGACCCTTAGAAAGAAAAACCACTGAAATGTGCAGAAATATATCCAAAGGGCAAACTGCCACATTGATAGACTGCTGATAGATATCACAGGACACTCCAGATTAACATAAATCTTACACAAGACCAAAAAGGAGTAAATGTCCAACTAATTTTCGTCCAAAATATAAATATTTTATTAATACATCCAAATTTTAAAACAATGTACAACAGACATGAAAGGTGAAAGCAATAACTCATGAGGGGAAGGAGCAACACAACTGAGGTAACAGACCAGGCGAGTGAGCATACCTAACAGGGATATTATCCAAATTCACAAGTATCCCTTGCAGTACATATAAGCCACAAAAATAGAGCTGGGAACTGATGAAAATACCATGGCCACCATATCCACATATAAGATGCTAATCTCAAATCCTCTATGGAGCCTTATGGAAAGCAAATATTTAATGGACCCCTAAACAGTACGCTACAACTCACCCATAATAGTATCTGTCAGTGTGCGCTCCACAGCAGCCCCCGGAAGAAGCCCACGCGAAACGCGCGTTGGGGCTGCTGTGGAGCGCACACTGACAGATACTATTATGGGTGAGTTGTAGCGTCCTGTTTAGGGGTCCATTAAATATTTGCTTTCCATTAGGCTCCATAGAGGATTTGAGATTAGCATCTTATATGTGGATATGGTGGCCATGGTATTTTCATCAGTTCCCAGCTCTATTTTTGTGGCTTATATGTACTGCAAGGGATACTTGTGAATTTGGATGATATCCCTGTTAGGTATGCTCACTCGCCTGGTCTGTTACCTCAGTTGTGTTGCTCCTTCCCCTCATGAGTTATTGTTTTCACCTTTCATGTCTGTTGTACATTGTTTTAAATTTTGGATGTATTAATAAAATATTTATATTGGACGAAAATTAGTTGGACATTTACTCCTTTTTGGTCTTGTGTAGGATTTATCATAGGCAGACCCTGTAGTATAAGGCAGACCCCCCATACACAGACCCTGTAGTATAAGGCAGACCCTGTAGTATAAGGCAGACCCCCATAGGCAGACCCTATAGTATAAGGCAGACCCCCCACAGGCAGACCCTGTAGTATTAGACAGACTCCCTATAGGCAGACACTGTAGTATTAGGCAGACCTCCCCCTATAGGCAGACCCTGTAGTATTAGGCAGACCCCCATAGGCAAACTCTGCAGTTTTAGGCAGACCCTGTAGTATTAGGCAGACCCCTCATAGGCAAACCAGGTAGTATTAGGCAGACCCCCATAAGCAGACCAGGTAGTATTAGGCAGACCCCTTGAAAGGCAGACCCTGTAGTATTAGGCAGACCCCCCATAGGCAGATCCCGTATTATAAGGCAACACTCCTTAAAAAAATAAATACTCACCTCTGTTCTTCCTGGTTCCTGTGCTGCTCTGAGCTCTCGCTTGTCTCCTGACAGCCGGCGCCGGGCAGTGACATCATCGCGCCCCCTGTCTGCGTCGGATGATGGGATGAAGTGGGATGATGGGGGAAGGAGTGCAGCGCAGCGCTCCTTCCCTCATCATTACGGTCAGCTGTATTGGCTAAATGCCGGTACAGCTGACCCTGCGATGAGAGGCGGGGGACCCACTGCTGGCACCGGGGCCCCCCCGCCTGCTCAGGGGCCACATAGCAGAGCAGGGAGATCGATTCTCCCTGCTCTGACGCAGAAAGTAACTGTATCCGCACGCGCAGACCGATTCTTGGCACAGGAGACACACGCACGAATATAATCCCCGAAGTCACGAGCCATATGCGGCCACCAGTATGTCCTCGCCAGAAGCTCAAATGTCCTCTTGATCCCAAAATGTCCACCCACCCTGGACGAATGAGCCCAAGAGAGAACCTCCGGTCGCAAATTAGATGGTACAAAAGTCTTGCCCGGGGGCACAGACTCTAGTGAAACCGGAGCCACGGTTCTCAGGCTCTCAGAAGGGACAATAAGCTGAGGCTCCTCCTCTGATGACACTACGGAATGGGAGAGAGCATCAGATCGAATGTTCTTCTCCCCGGAAAGAAAATGGAGGGTTAAATGGAACCAGGAGAAGAACAGGGACCATCTGGCCTGGCGAAAATTTAGCCGCTGGGCTGTCTATAAGTACACCAAATTTTTGTGGTCTGTAAAAAGTTGGAAGGGAAAGCGAGCCCTCTCCAGGAGGTGTCTCCACTCTGAGAAAGCCAACTTCATGGCTAGCAACTCCCTGTCCCCAATGGAATAATTCCTCTCTGCTGGTGAGAAGGTCTTGGAAAAGAAGAAGCAAGGATGCTTTTGACCTTGAGCATCCTTTTGGAAGAGGACTGCTCCAGCACCAACGGATGAGGCATCCACCTCCATTATAAACGGCTTATCTACATCGGAGCAATGTAGGATGGGAGCGCTAGCGAAGTGTGACTTAATAGCGAGAAAGGCCTTGGAGACCTCCTCCGACCACAGTTTGGGGTTTGCTCCCTTCTTGGTGAGGGCAACCAAGTGAGCTACCAAAGTTGAGAAGTGGGGAATGAACTGGCTACAGTAATTAATGAACCCAATAAAGCGCTGCACCGCTTTAAGAGAATGGGGTTCCTGCCAGTCCATCACAGCCTGTAGCTTGGCAGGATCCATAGCCAATCTCTGGGCAGAGATGATATAACCCAGGAAAGGCAAGGACTCCTGCTCAAACACAAACTTCTCCAACTTGGCATAGAGGGAGTTTGCCCATAAGAGGTCGAAGACCTTGCAAACATCTCTCCGGTAGGAGTGAATATCTGGAGAGTAGATGAGAATATCATCCAGATAGACTACTACCGAGGTGGTGAGCATATCCCGGAAGATGTCGTTCACAAAGTCTTGGAAAACAACAGGGGCATTACAGAGCCCGAAGGGCATCACCAGATATTCATAGTGCCCATCCCTGGTGTTAAAACCCGTCTTCCATTCGTCCCCCTCACGGATGCGAATCAGGTTGTAAGCTGTTGTGAATTCTGTGGCTGAATTCACTCCTGTAGTCACAAGTGGTACTGCAGCTTCTGAGCTTCCTCCCTCAGGTGTTCTGGTGAGCTCGTTAACTGCTTCATTACTTAACTCCGCCTGATGCTGCTATCCTTGCTCCTTGTCAATGTTTCAGTGTTGGATCTGAGCTTCTCCTGATTGTTCCTGTGACCTGCTGCTCTGTATAGCTAAGTGCCTTTTGCTTTTTTGTTGCTTTTTTTTCTGTCCAGCTTGTCTTTTGTTTTGCTGGAAGCTCTGAGACGCAAAGGGTGTACCGCCGTGCCGTTAGTTCGGCACGGTGGGTTTTTTTTTTGCCCCCTTTGCGTGGTTTTGCTTTAGGGTTTTTTGTAGACTGCAAAGTTCGCTTTACTGTCCTCGCTCTGTCCTAGAATATCGGGCCCCACTTTGCTGAATCTATTTCATCCCTACGTTTTGTCTTTTCATCTTACTCACAGTCATTATATGTGGGGGGCTGCCTTTTCCTTTGGGGAATTTCTCTGGGGCAAGTCAGGTCTATTTTTCTATCTTCAGGCTAGCTAGTTTCTTAGGCTGTGCCGAGTTGCCTAGGTAGTTGTTAGGCGCAATCCACAGCCGCTTTTAGTTGTGTTTAGGATAGGATCAGGTGTGCAGTCTACAGAGTTTCCACGTCTCAGAGCTCGTTCTTGTATTTTTGGGTATTTGTCAGATCACTGTGTGCGCTCTGATCGCTAAGCACACTGTGTTTCTGGATTGCCTTCATAACACCTGTCATTAGCAAACATAACAGTACAAGGAGCCAAACTAATGATTCTCAATAGAGGGAAAGAAAAAGTTCTGACATCATTTTTTTTTTTTTTTTTTCTGTGTTCACTTTTTTTTTTTTTCCCCTAGACATTTGGGTGATTCTGGACACAGGTGTGGACATGGATATTCAGGGTCTGTGCTCTTCAATGGATAATCTCGTTATAAATGTACAAAAAATTCAAGATACTATTGATCAGAAATCTATGTTAGAACCAAGAATTCCTATTCCTGATTTGTTTTTTGGAGATAGAACTAAGTTTCTAAGTTTCAAAAATAATTGTAAGCTATTTCTGGCCTTGAAACCTCATTCTTCTGGTAATCCTATTCAACAGGTTTTGATTATTATTTCTTTTTTGCGCGGCGACCCTCAAGACTGGGCATTTTCTCTTGCGCCAGGAGACCCTGCATTGAGTAGTGTCGATGCGTTTTTCCTGGCGCTCGGATTGCTGTACGATGAGCCTAATTCAGTGGATCAGGCTGAGAAAAATTTGCTGGCTTTGTGCCAGGGTCAGGATGATATAGAAGTATATTGTCAGAAATTTAGGAAATGGTCAGTACTCACTCAGTGGAATGAATCTGCGCTGGCAGCTTTGTTCAGAAAGGGTCTCTCTGAGGCTCTTAAGGATGTCATGGTGGGATTTCCTATGCCTGCTGGTTTGAATGAGTCTTTGTCTTTGGCCATTCAGATCGGTCGACGCTTGCGCGAGCGTAAATCTGTGCACCATTTGGCGGTACTGCCTGAGGTTAAACCTGAGCCTATGCAGTGCGATAGGACTATGACTAGAGTTGAACGGCAGGAATACAGACGTCTGAATGGTCTGTGTTTCTACTGTGGTGATTCCACTCATGCTATTTCTGATTGTCCTAAGCGCACTAAGCGGTCCGCTAGGTCTGCCGTCATTGGTACTGTACAGTCCAAATTCCTTCTGTCCATTACCTTGATATGCTCTTTGTCGTCGTTTTCTGTCATGGCGTTTGTGGATTCGGGCGCTGCCCTGAATCTGATGGATTTGGATTATGCTAAACGTTGTGGGTTTTTCTTGGAGCCTTTGCGGTGTCCTATTCCATTGAGAGGAATTGATGCTACACCTTTGGCCAAGAATAAACCTCAATACTGGGCCCAGCTGACCATGTGCATGGCTCCTGCACATCAGGAAGTTATTCGCTTTCTGGTGTTGCATAATCTGCATGATGTGGTCGTGTTGGGGTTGGCATGGCTACAAACCCATAATCCAGTATTGGATTGGAATTCCATGTCGGTATCCAGCTGGGGTTGTCAGGGGGTACATGGTGAGGTTCCATTTTTGTCGATTTCGTCATCCACCCCTTCTGAGGTCCCAGAGTTCTTGTCTGATTATCAGGATGTATTTGAAGAGCCCAAGTCCGATGCTCTACCTCCGCATAGGGATTGTGATTGTGCTATCAATTTGATTCCTGGTAGTAAATTCCCTAAAGGTCGATTATTTAATTTATCCGTGCCCGAACACGCCGCTATGCGCAGTTATGTGAAGGAATCCCTGGTGAAGGGACATATTCGCCCATCGTCATCACCACTGGGAGCAGGGTTCTTCTTTGTAGCCAAGAAGGATGGTTCGCTGAGACCGTGTATTGATTACCGCCTTCTTAATAAGATCACTGTTAAATTTCAGTATCCCTTGCCATTGTTATCTGACTTGTTTGCTCAGATTAAGGGGGCTAGTTGGTTCACTAAGATAGATCTTCGTGGTGCGTATAATCTGGTGAGAATCAGGCAAGGAGATGAATGGAAAACTGCATTCAATACGCCCGAGGGTCATTTTGAGTATCTAGTGATGCCGTTCGGACTTGCCAATGCTCCATCTGTGTTTCAGTCTTTTATGCATGACATCTTCCGTGAGTATCTGGATAAATTCCTGATTGTTTACTTGGATGACATTTTGATCTTCTCAGATGATTGGGAGTCTCATGTGAAGCAGGTCAGAATGGTTTTTCAGGTCCTGCGTGCTAACTCTTTGTTTGTGAAGGGATCAAAGTGTCTCTTCGGTGTGCAGAAAGTTTCATTTTTAGGGTTCATCTTTACCCCTTCTACTATCGAGATGGATCCAGTTAAGGTCCAAGCCATCCAGGATTGGATTCAGCCGACATCTCTGAAAAGTCTGCAAAAGTTCCTGGACTTTGCTAATTTTTATCGTCGCTTCATCTGTAATTTTTCTAGCATTGCCAAACCATTGACCGATTTGATCAAGAAGGGTGCTGATTTGGTTAATTGGTCTTCTGCTACTGTGGAAGCTTTTCAGGAGTTGAAGCGTCGTTTTTGTTCTGCCCCTGTGTTGTGTCAGCCAGATGTTTCTCTTCCGTTCCAGGTCGAGGTTGATGATTCTGAGATTGGAGCAGGGGCGGTTTTGTCACAGAGAGGTTCTGATTGCTCAGTGATGAAACCATGTGCTTTCTTTTCCAGGAAGTTTTCGCCCGCTGAGCGTAATTATGATGTGGGCAATCGAGAGTTGCTGGCTATGAAGTGGGCATTCGAGGAGTGGCGTCATTGGCTTGAAGGAGCTAAGCATCGCGTGGTGGTATTGACTGATCATAAGAACTTGACTTATCTCAAGTCTGCCAAGCGCTTGAATCCTAGACAGGCCCGTTGGTCGTTATTTTTTGCCCGCTTCGACTTTGTGATTTCGTACCTTCCGGGCTCTAAAAATGTGAAGGCGGATGCTCTGTCTAGGAGTTTTGTGCCCGACTCTCCGGGTTTATCTGAGCCAGCGGGTATCCTCAAGGAAGGAGTCATTGTGTCTGCCATCTCCCCTGATTTGCGGCGGGTGCTGCAAAAATTTCAGGCGAATAAACCTGATCGTTGTCCAGCAGAGAAACTGTTCGTCCCTGATAGGTGGAGTAATAAACTTATCTCTGAACTTCATTGTTCGGTGTTGGCTGGTCATCCTGGAATCTTTGGTACCAGAGAGTTAGTGGCTAGATCCTTTTGGTGGCCATCTCTGTCACGGGATGTACGTACTTTTGTGCAGTCCTGTGGGATTTGTGCTAGGGCTAAGCCCTGCTGTTCTCGTGCCAGTGGGTTGCTTTTGCCCTTGCCGGTCCCAAAGAGGCCTTGGACACATATTTCGATGGATTTCATTTCTGACCTTCCCGTTTCTCAAAAGATGTCAGTCATTTGGGTGGTCTGTGATCGCTTTTCTAAAATGGTCCATCTGGTGCCCTTGGCTAAATTGCCTTCCTCCTCTGATTTGGTACCTTTGTTCTTTCAGCATGTGGTTCGGTTGCATGGCATTCCTGAGAATATTGTTTCTGACAGAGGTTCCCAGTTTGTTTCAAGGTTTTGGCGAGCCTTTTGTGGTAGGATGGGCATTGACCTATCCTTTTCCTCGGCTTTCCATCCTCAGACTAATGGCCAGACCGAACGAACCAATCAGACCTTGGAAACATATCTGAGATGTTTTGTTTCTGCAGACCAGGATGATTGGGTGTCCTTTTTGCCGTTGGCTGAGTTCGCCCTTAATAATCGGGCCAGCTCGGCTACCTTGGTTTCTCCATTTTTTTGCAATTCTGGGTTCCATCCTCGTTTCTCTTCAGGACAGGTTGAGTCTTCGGACTGTCCTGGTGTGGATACTGTGGTGGACAGGTTGCAGCAGATCTGGACTCGTGTAGTGGACAATTTGACCTTGTCCCAGGAGAAGGCTCAACGTTTCGCTAATCGCAGACGCCGTGTGGGTCCCCGACTTCGTGTTGGGGATCTGGTTTGGTTATCTTCTCGTCATATTCCTATGAAGGTTTCCTCTCCTAAATTTAAACCTCGTTTTATTGGTCCGTATAGGATTTCTGAGGTTCTCAATCCTGTGTCTTTTCGTTTGACCCTCCCAGACTCCTTTTCCATACATAATGTATTCCATAGGTCGTTGTTGCGGAGATACGTGGCACCTATGGTTCCATCTGTTGAGCCTCCTGCCCTGGTTTTGGTGGAGGGGGAATTGGAGTATATTGTGGAGAAGATTTTGGATTCTCGTGTTTCTAGACGGAAACTCCAGTATCTGGTTAAATGGAAGGGTTATGCTCAGGAAGATAATTCCTGGGTTTTTGCCTCTGATGTTCATGCTTCCGATCTTGTTCGTGCCTTTCATGCGGCTCATCCTGGTCGGCCTGGGGGCTCTGGTGAGGGTTCGGTGACCCCTCTTCAAGGGGGGGGGGGTACTGTTGTGAATTCTGTGGCTGAATTCACTCCTGTGGTCACAAGTGGTACTGCAGCTTCTGAGCTTCCTCCCTCAGGTGTTCTGGTGAGCTCGTTAACTGCTTCATTACTTAACTCCGCCTGATGCTGCTATCCTTGCTCCTTGTCAATGTTTCAGTGTTGGATCTGAGCTTCTCCTGATTGTTCCTGTGACCTGCTGCTCTGTATAGCTAAGTGCCTTTTGCTTTTTTGTTGCTTTTTTTTCTGTCCAGCTTGTCTTTTGTTTTGCTGGAAGCTCTGAGACGCAAAGGGTGTACCGCCGTGCCGTTAGTTCGGCACGGTGGGTTTTTTTTTGCCCCCTTTGCGTGGTTTTGCTTTAGGGTTTTTTGTAGACTGCAAAGTTCGCTTTACTGTCCTCGCTCTGTCCTAGAATATCGGGCCCCACTTTGCTGAATCTATTTCATCCCTACGTTTTGTCTTTTCATCTTACTCACAGTCATTATATGTGGGGGGCTGCCTTTTCCTTTGGGGAATTTCTCTGGGGCAAGTCAGGTCTATTTTTCTATCTTCAGGCTAGCTGGTTTCTTAGGCTGTGCCGAGTTGCCTAGGTAGTTGTTAGGCGCAATCCACAGCCGCTTTTAGTTGTGTTTAGGATAGGATCAGGTGTGCAGTCTACAGAGTTTCCACGTCTCAGAGCTCGTTCTTGTATTTTTGGGTATTTGTCAGATCACTGTGTGCGCTCTGATCGCTAAGCACACTGTGTTTCTGGATTGCCTTCATAACACCTGTCATTAGCAAACATAACAGTAAGCACCCCGCAGATCTGATTTAGTAAATACCCTTGCTCCCCGTAGCCTTTCAAAGAGCTCAGATATCGGGGTAGTGGGTACTTATTCTTAATAGTGATGGCGTTAAGAACCCTGTAGTCTATGCATGGACGTAGTTCTCCACTCTTCTTTTTTCCAGCCTCAGCAGATGACACTGACTTCCTAATGAATCCTTTTGCCAGATTCTCTTGGATGTATTGGGACATTGCCTCCGTCTCCAGAATTCATAACGGATAGACTCGACCCTGAGGAGGCTCTGCACCAGGCAAGAGGTCACTAGGACAGTCATAGGGGCGGTGAGGCGGAAGGGTCTCCACAGCCCTTTTGGAGAACATGTCCACATAGGGCCAATATTGCTTGGAAAGAGAGGAAAGATTGGCGGGTACCTCAGTTGTAGCAACCTGAACGCACTCCCTCTGACATCTACCATCACAGGATTTACTCCATCCCAGAATTTTCCCTGAGGACAACTCTATATGAGGAGAGTGGTAGCATAGCCATGGTATCCCCAACAAGACCTCATCAATTCCCTCGGGAATGACTAGTAGGGAAATAATCTCCTGATGAGATGGGGACATGGAAAGAGTGAATGGAATGGTTTGGTGTGTAATCTGTGAAGGGCAGTGTAGACCCATTTACCACTCGAACAGTCACAGGTTTGGCGAGCATCACCGGGGGTATTGCGTGTCATTGGGCGAAAGCAGATGACATAAAATTGCCCTCCACCCTGGAGTCCACGTATAGCTCTACCATAAGCGTGGAAGGGCCAATGGTAATTGTCCCCTTGAAGGACAATTTGGAGGAAAACATTGCCGTGTCAAGTGCACCTCCTCTGACTACCACTAGACGCTCACGTTTTCCCAACCATTGAGAACACTTCGAGGCAAGGTGTCCTGACTGCCGGCAAACATGACAGACCTTAAGTGCACGAGCAGTCCGAGACTTAGATCCTGCTTGTGACACCACCATGGACTCATGTGACTGAGACGCCTGGACCGGAGATTCTAGAGGTTTGGCGAAGGTTGGAGCCAGTCGAAACCTCTGCCTACACTGGGCTCGCTCCAACCTTCACTCGTTAAAACGAAAGTCGATGCAAGTTGATACTGCTATGAGCTCCTCCAGTGTGGCGGGAATCTCCCTAGTGGCCAAAGTGTCCTTCACATGGTCAGCCAGCCCCCTCCAAAATACAGGGATGACGGCTTTATCCGGCCACTCCAGCTTGGATGCTAAAGTCCGGAAGTGGACGGCAAAATGGCTGACCATGGACGAACCCTGAGTCAATGCCAGCAGTTGGAGCGCCGTATCATGGGTGACTCGAGGTCCTAAAAAGACCTGTTTCAGAGTACTCAAAAACCAAGGAGCACTCTGCACCACATGATCACCGCGCTCCCACAGCGGTGTAGCCCACTCCAACGTCCTGTCCGACAGAAGAGAAATAATGAATCCCACCTTTGCCCGCTCTGTGGGAAAACGTGCAGCCAGGAGCTCGAGATGTATACTGCACTGGCTCACGAAACCCCTACAGGATTTACTGTCACCAGAGTATTTCTCTGGCAGCGGGAGGTGAGATAAGGTCGGAACAGGGGTGGCAGTGGTTAAAGTTGCTGCAGCCACTCTAGCAGCCTGAACAGCTATTGCGGTAACATCCACAGCTGAGGTTGCATGCTCGAGAGCAATCAACCTGCCCTCCAGCTGTTGGATGTACCCCTGCAATCGCTGTTTGTCCGCCATTACTTAGCCAGACCCTGGTGCTAGTATAGCAGAACGTACCGAGTATAGATAGGTAGCTACAAGGTGCGTTCGCAGCCCGGGATCCACCGTGCCGAGATATCTGCTGCAAAGTAACGGCGGATAATCTCTGAGCTCACACATGGGTTAAGCTTCACCCCGTGTGAACTGGAAGTGATCTCTGTTGCCTTACAGAGTCGTGCTGTACACAAAACTATCACCCTAACTAGGGTTGTGCTTGCTCTGGAACTCTTCTGTGCTAACCGCACACAGGAAGGAACCAGATGCTAAGCCAAGCGACTAATTGCCCCCACTGATGCTAGCTGCCTGCCTGAGTATACAGTCCCAAAGCTACAGCCTCACACCACATATGTAAAGAGTGGTATAGTATCAACTGGCATAAGCCAAACACATTTGATACTAGCGCATGGCCGTGCGGCCATGCAAACCTTTTATAGTTGCAGCTCTTTCAGGACCTTCCTGGTGGACCAATAGGAGCTGCTACAGGGTTTGAGTGTGTGACCCCCGACCTCCAATGAGAGGTCCTCCTGTGGGCTTGCTCAGTGTGAGAAAAGCAGGACTTAGTCCCAGAAAAGCCTGCTTGCCGCTGACCAGTGCTGGCTACAAGGGCAGAGCCTGGAAAGGCAACAGTAACCATTTGCACAGTATCAGGCTGACGTCTCCACTGCAGCTGGAGGAGAATGGGACTCCGAAGCAGACATGGTTTGAGATTCCCCCTGTGCAGCGGCGGGAACTCGAAACCTAACAGCTTGTTTCTGGAAAACACCCATCAAGTTAAAATCGTCACTACATCTGTAGATAAATTCCCAGTGGGGTGTAATTTCCTAAATGTGGTCACTTGAGGGAGGATTGTGCTCTTTTGACACTTAGGTGCTCTGAATATGGAGTCTACAAAACTGTACTAAGATCATTTGCTCTCCAATAGTCAAATATCGCTCTGTCCTTCCCGAGTCTCGCCAAGTTGCTAAGAAGTACTGTACAGGCACATATGGAGTATTTAAACACTGATATCCAATAATATTTGTAGTGGCGCTTCCAAAATTTTGAACCAACAACAAAACCTCTAACCCAAAATAAGGATCGAGTGGAGAAGAGATCAATGATGAAAAGTTATCTTTATTGAGTCACAAATGATTAAAAACCAATAATAAAAAAAGCAAAAAATGTCATATAGGGAATGCTAATAGGTGAGAAAATGTAAAGTAAGGAAAAAATAGACAAACTGGTATGAATAGAGTAATTCAACAGTACCGTGAACAATCCAATGACTCTAAATATTCTTTTATTACACCTGGTATTATCAATAGTTAAAGATTAATAACTCCAAGGAGTATGCATGGAGAAATAAATGCTGTATATTACTCTTATGAAAAAAGCCTGTTGATAATAAAGAATATAAACAGCAGGCTTTTTGAAATCTGAACTCCATTGTGGTCCACTTTTCCATCCAGCTTTCCACTGTGCCTTAAAAATAGTTTTTGACCACATATGGAGCTTTAGCGTACTCAGGAGATAATGGACCATACAATTTGTACACAATTATTCCTATTAGCCTTTTCGAAAATTAAAAACTTGGGGCCATAACAACATTTTAGAAGGAAAAATTATAATTTTCCATTGACTCCACCCAATGTTATACAACTCTGTGAGGACTAAAAATAATCACTACACCCCTAAATGAATTCCTCTACACGTGTAGTTTGCAAAAACTAGTCCCTTGTGGAGGTTTCTGCTGTTTTGGCATGTCAGGGGCGTTTCATATATGACATGGCACCTGCAATCTATTTCAGCCAAATTTGCACTCCAGTATTCAAATGACGGCCCTTCTCATCTGAGCCGTGTCTTGTGCCCACCATTAGCTTTCCATCTCATATAATGAAGGGCACTTCGTGTTTTCAAGAGAAATTACACAACATATTTTTGGGGGATAAATTCTCCTCTGTTAGCATTTTGAATAGGAAAAACCTGTGGCTCAAACAACATTTTTCCAGGAAAAATACAATTTTTCATTTTCACGACTCAGCGTTTTAAAATTTTGTGAAGCACCTGTGAGTTCAAGATGCTCACCACACTTCTAGACAAGTTACTTGAGGGGTATAGTTTACAAAATTGGGTCACTTGTGCTGGGTTTCCACTGTTTAGGCGCATTAGTTGCTCTCCAAATGCGACATGATGTATATCTATTCCAGACAATTTTGTGCTCCAAAAGTCAAATTGTTCTTCTTACTTGTGAGCCCTGTCGTCTACCCAACCAGTAGTTTTCACCACACGTGAGGTATCACTGAACTCAGGAGAAACTGTACAACAAATTTTGTGGTTCATTTTCTCCTGTTACATTTTTGAAAATGCAAAATTTGGGACAAAATCAATATTTTCATAAGTAAAAGTGAAAATTTTCATTTTTTCCTTCCACATTGCTTTAATTCGGGAGAAGCCCGTTAAGGGTTAACTTCTTGAATGTAATTTTGAGCTCTTTGAGAAGCGTTGTGTTTAAAATGGTGCCTCTTTCGAGTATTTTATGTCACATAGGACCCTTAAAGTCAATTAAAAAAGGGATGTAGTCCCTAAAAATATTGTTTTCTTAAATTTTGTTGGAAAATTAGAAATAGCTTTTAACTCTTCTAACTTCCTAAGAAAACAAATGATGTTTCAAAAATGAATGAATAAAATTATTTTTTATTTATTATCTATTTTGTGTGGCATAACTCTTTTTTATGGGCATAAAACGTCCAAATTTAAAATTTGCAAAATGTTCACATTTTTTGTCAAATTTTCAATATTTTCATAAATGAACACAATTCCAGAATCACTGGGATATATTGAAGCTTTCCAGAGTTATAACTTCATAAAATGACACTGGTTAGAATTCAAAAAATTGGCTTGGTCAGGAAGGTAAAAACAGGCTGAGGGACGGAGTGGTTTACCGCAAAGGGCCCAGGGTCATGTAAGAAATAACAAAACCCATAGTCACCTAACAGATTAGTGCTGCTCGTTTACACTCTGAACTATGTCTCCCGAAGGTCTCCAGTCATCATGATCTGGCGGGAGGTGACATGTGACAGGTGCATCCAATAAGCAGCTACTTATCAGCCACACCCCAACATTCTGTCTGGAAGTGAACAGAGTCCTCAAATGGAATATTGATGCTAGGAGACCAGTACAGGACCAGTACTGAGTGCGGAGGATCAGTCTGGTAAGAGAGAATATATATTTTTATTTCTTTCACCACATTAGACCCATTAAATGTGGACAGTCCATTTAACATTCTGACCTAAAAACATAGTGAAGGCATAGAATTATTTACTATAGTTATTCTCTAATTTAGAAAATAGTGGTACTTACCGGTAGTCGGAGGGTCCGCTGTAAGTCCTAAAACAAAGAAGCCAAATAATTGTGACTCTTGGGTTTGTTTGAGATAAAGTCAATCATCACAGGTTCATAGACAAATCAAACCTTTCCTACGCAGTGATACAATCCTTTAATTTAATCCAATTATCCATTGTGTCAATTTTTTGAAATTTTTATTTTTTCTTTGGAGAAGGGGTATACCCATAGGATGTTCCATAAACGTCTAACAGATAAGAGTTCTGTGTCCGGGATTTGGAATTATCTTGTCATCAGAACTCCATATCGCTCTGCTGTGAACGGAGAGGTTGCCTCACATAGACAGCTCTCTCCATTACTTTCTATGAAATTTCAGAAAATAGCCAAGCAGCATATTTGCTCTGTTTTTTGTTTCTGAGCTCCTATTGAAGTCAGTGAGAGAGTTGCACATAACAGCCACTACGCTTTACTGGCAGCAGCAGGAGATGGAGCTGAATTCTCAAGATAGTTAGGTGGAACCTATATCTAGGAGACATAAAACTTATAATCAGAAAACAATGTTCTTGGAATCAGACTGGCCTTGAGAACATTGCAAAGGACAATTATTGCAAGACGTTTGGGGAGAAAAATAAATTAAAGAGTTGACTAAATTATTCCAAGAAGAGCCTGATACCTCACAATATCTCCTATCAGTTCTGCTTGGCTTTTTTCCAGACGTAATCGTTGGCAATTTATTATCTTAAGAAAATTACGAGGCCTTTGATAGAAGCAAAATGGAGCTAACAGGAGCTGCTAGTGCTCAAATGTGTTGCAGGAATCAAACCACTTCTAGCTGACATTATGACATCAACGTCTTGTTAGGTGAGTCATGACAAAACGTAAAGTATGGACCCCAGTACTACTTCTACTATTATTGTCAAGAACATGATGAACCTTATCATGGCAGATTGAAAATTAGAGAAAAAGGATGAGGTACGTTGTATGCTGAACAAGAAGTAAGAGAGTGATTACTAAGGATGGTCAACGGGGCAAAGCATTGCCTGGGGAGGATGCCTGAAATGTCTAGTGCATGCAGATTTGACCTCTGGGATCTATACTATTCTTCAGAAAGAGGGTTCCTCTATTCTCAGTTTCGACTGGTGTCCCTCTGCAGTGACAAAGAAGTGGCAAACCCCTTTAAAAATAACTCCTTTAAAGACAATCTCTTCCTTTATAGAAAAAAATAATTCATACGATTCATGACCTTTTATGATAAATCAATAGATCAGCTATGAAAGCAGAGATGACTCAAGTTTTCTAAGCTGCGCTTTGAAAAAGTGAATACCGTTCCATCCCTATCTGGGGCTGGGCTAGTCCCTGCTCTATTGAGCATGCGACAGTTATCAATTCTGATGTATATTAAGTAGTATCTTCTCACTGAGCTAACAGTGACAGTGCACTCCCTCACTGGCTCTGATCTGAAGTGAAAAGCTGGCAGCAGAGAGCACTGTCAGTGTGTGTTGTAATAAGATTAGTCAGTGTGGAGGAAAAGCAGAGATTATTGCCGCCCCCGCAAATTACATCATGCAAGGGGACTCTCAAACAAAGCGTTATCAAAGAGGAAATAGTAAAAAAAAAAAGAAGTTGCGAACTAAAGGGAATTTTTAATTAAGGTGTATTATAAAATAGATTTAGTAATCACATTAAATAGATAAAGACTTAGTATTCAAATAAATGTTAGTTTTGGACCACTCCTTTAATTATAATGCACAAAAGTTGGCTAAAATATTGGCCCCAAATAATATGAATATGCATAACTGTCCACAGGCTGCAACTGGTAGTGAAGTTTGGCCCTATTCACGTCAATTGAATACAGTGACGATGACAATGTTTATTAAGAAGAAGTTTTTTTTTCCATGCAACTAGAGATGAGCAAGCACTAAAATGATCATTACTTAAACCAAGCAATTTCTAATGCTCGAATGGGAGACAACGGGAAATTCATGCATTTTTGCGGCAGACCTTAAAAGGAGATCTGGGGAGTCAGTGAAAATGTTGAAATGGATGGAAAAAGTGCAGAATGGAAGGAGAACAACATGTGGAAGATGCATGGAAGCAATTCTGACTCCCAGATTGCTGCTGCGAACAAAGGTGGAAAACATTTACTCCACTTTAAGGTCTGAAAATAAAACATTCAAAATCAACAAAACATTGTAGTTTACAGTAAAAAAAAGTTAAGAAACACTCTTTATTGTTTAATGAGTTGTATATAAGGCAACATTTAAAAATATATATATTTTGTGTAAGCAAAAATTAAATTTGTCATTAAAAAATTGCAAATTTCAGTGTCCTTTATGAAGGAAGCAAGAAATGACAAAAATTAGGAACTTAGTGGGACTTAGATACACGCTCTATTGAGCATAAAGGAGGGCCTCATACACAATCTGTTCAAATTGTCATGTAATGGTACTACTAGAAATATAAAGGCTATGCACTAAGTGCAAAGCAAATCCTGCCAAAAATTACAAGCAGGGTCATACATACACCCTTAATGTCACAAACTCCAATGACTCATTCAAATATTCTGAACAAAGTGTACTTGTGGTTCTCCTACACTCATAACATTTCTGCACACAGTATAAAGCCTACCAACAATTGCAAGCCAAGTCATCCATACATACTTGGAGGCACCAACTGTAGTGGTATGGAACTTTTACACTCATAAAACCAGGAAAAAATTGGAAGGAGGGTCATCCACTCACCCATAAAGGCAACAACTGGTGGGCCTCATTCAAATATTGAACATTAAAAACACTTTATGTGCTGCTGCCATCTGATGGTGTGGAAAAGTCAGGTGTAATTCAGTCTTTGGGCAGCACGGTGGCGCAGTGGATAGCACTGCAGCCTTGCAGCGCTGGAGTCCTGGGTTCAAACCCCACCTTGGACAACATCTGCAAAGAGTTTGTATGTTCTCTCCGTGTTTGCGTGGGTTTCCTCCGGGCACTCCGGTTTCCTCCCACATTCCAAAGACATACTGATAGGGAATTTAGATTGTGAGCCCAATCAGGGACAGTGATGATAATGTGTGCAAAATGTAAAGCGCTGCGGAATATGTTAGCGCTATATAAAAATAAAGATTAATAAAAAAAAGTCTTTGTTCATTTTTATCAGAGTGAGCCATTCAGCAGTTTATGTTGACAGGCGAGAGCACCTATTTGTTATGACCTTCCCGTGGCATGAAAAGCTGAATGTAACGTGAGGGTCATGGGAAAGGCAGTGGTACATAAAGTCAGCCATAAGTGTCAAGATCCCTACAGCCAACACTTCCCTGTCTCCACCATGATGACAATTCTCCATCTCCTTCTCCTCCATCTCTTCCTTCTCAGCCCATCCATGTAGGAGAGACAGTACTAAGCTTGTTTCGATGCTAGCCTCTACTGCTCTTCAGCCAGCGGGTTAAAACCAGGGCGCGTCCGAGGGTGAGTATATTCCTATTAGGGATATACTCACCCTCGGACGCGCTCTGGTTTTAACCCGCAGCCTTCCTTCCTAAGAATGAGCGCGTGAAGGACCTTAGATGACGTCGCGGCTTGTGATTGGTCGCGTGACCGCCCATGTGACCGCTCACGCGACCAATCACAAGCCGCGACATCATCGAAGGTCCTTCACTTGCTCATTTTTAGGAACGCAGGCTGCCGGTTAGAACCAGGGTGCGTCCGAGGGTGAGTATATCCCTATTATTTATTTTTATTCTTTATTTTACACATTAATATGGATCCCAGGGCCTGAAGGAGAGTTTCCTCTCCTTCAGACCCTGGAAACCATTAGTATCCCATTGCCCTGCATTGGGTTTCGTGTTTCGGCCGACCCCGACCCCGACTTTTCTATAGGATCGGCCGATTTCACTCGACCCGACTTTTGAGAAAGTCGGGTTTCGTGAAACCCGACCCGATCCTAAAAAAAGAAAAGTCGCTCAACCCTAGTGCTGACCTTGACCACTAGCTCTGGTAAATCTGGTTAGGTTTTCTGAAACCGCTGAACTACCAAGTTGAGCACTTAATAATAATAATAATCTTTATTTATATAGCACCAACATATTCCGCAGCGCTTTACAGTTTAACAGTTTCAAACACAAAAGTCATAAGTAACAACGTTAACAATACAATAATTAAAGCAAAATAAGACGACCCTGCTTGTGAGAGCTTACAATCTACAATGAGGTGGGGGAGATGCAAAGTACAGGTGTGTATTTACAATGATGTATTTACAATCATGGTCCAGCCATCTTCAGGGGTTGGGGAATAGATGGGGATAGTGAATGGGCTACACACACACAAACATAACATAACTTTGATTAGTGAACGTGATAGGCCGCTCTGAACAAATGTGTTTTGATCGAGCGCCTAAAACTATGCAAATTATGGATGGTCCTAATATCTTGGGGTAGAGCATTCCAGAGGATTGGCGCAGCACAGGAGAAATCTTGGAGTCGGGAGTGGGAGGTACGGATTAGTGCAGAGGTTAATCGAAAGTCATTTGCAGAGCGCAGTGGTCTGTTAGGCTGATAGACAGAAATGAGGGAGGAGATGTAAGGGGGTGCCGCACTGTGGAGAGCTTTGTGGGTGAGAACAAGTACTTTGAATTGTATCTTGTAATGAATGGGTAGCCAGTGTAACGACTGGCGAAGAGCGAACGTGTCCGAGTAACGATTAGCCAGATGGATGACCCTGGCTGCTGCATTAAGGATGGACTGGAGAGGGGAAAGTCGAGTGAGGGGGAGGCCAATTAATAGAGCGTTACAGTAGTCCAGGCGGGAGCGGATCATGGCGACAGTGAGGGTTTTAGCTGTCTCCATGGTGAGAAAAGGGCGGATTCTAGAGATGTTCTTTAGGTGTAAGCGGCACGAGCGGGCAAGAGATTGTATATGGGAGGTGAAGGAGAGATCGGAGTCAAACATAACACCCAGACAGCGCGCCTGCTGCCGGGGTGTTATTATGGTGCCACCCACGGAGAGGGAAATGTCAGATTTAGGGAGGTTAGTAGATGGTGGGAGCAGAAGAAGTTCAGTTTTGGAGAGGTTGAGTTTCAGATAGAGAGCGGACATGATGTTGGAGACTGCGGACAGACAGTCAGTGGCGTTCTGTAGTGCAGCGGGGGTAAGGTCAGGGGATGACGTATATAGTTGTGTGTCGTCGGCATAAAGATGGTACTGAAAGCCAAATCTGCTGATGGTCTGTCCAATTGGGGCCGTGTAGAGAGAGAACAGAAGGGGGCCAAGGACTGAGCCCTGAGGTACCCCAACAGTGAAAGGAAGAGGAGATGAAGTGGAGCCAGAGAACAGAACACTGAAGGAGCGGTCAGAAAGGTAGGAGGAGAACCAGGAGAGAGCAGTGTCCTTAATGCCTAGTGACTGGAGCCTAGAGAGAAGGAGAGGGTGGTCAACAGTGTCAAAAGCTGCAGAAAGGTTGAGAAGAATGAGCAGAGTGGTCACCATTACGTTTTGCTGTCAGAAGGTCACTGGTCACTTTGATGAGTGCAGTTTCTGTCGAATGTAGGGGGCGGAAACCGGACTGTGAAGGGTCTAGGAGGGAGTGAGTGGAGAGGTAACGGGTAAGGCGGGAGTATATCAGGCGCTCCAAGAGTTTAGAGATGAAGGGGAGATTGGAGACCGGTCTGTAGTTGTTTGTGCAGGATGGGTCGAGGGTGGGTTTCTTTAGTAATGGAGTAATGATAGAGTGTTTGAAGGAAGAGGGGAAAATGCCAGAGGAGAGGGAGAGGTTAAAGATTGTAGTTAGGTGACTTGTGACAACTGGAGAGAGAGACTGGAGGAGATGTGAGGGAATGGGGTCGGTAGTGCATGTAGTCGGACGAGAAGAGGAGAGGAGCTTGGAGACTTCTTCTTCTGTGATGGGATCGAATGTGGAGAGTGAGCCAGGGGCAATGAGGGGAGGGATGGGAGTCACTGAACTTAGTTGTTGGGAGCGGATTTCCTGACGGATATTGTCTATTTTCTCTATAAAGTGGGAGGCCAGGTCACCAGCACAAATATCTGTGATAGGGGCTTGTGCTTTTGGCCTGAGGAGGGAGTGAAAGGTGTCAAAAAGTTTCTTGGGGTTGTTGGATAGTGAGGAGATCAGAGTGGTAAAGTAGGTCTGTTTAGCGAAGTGAAGGGCAGAGTTATAGGTCCTTAACATAAATTTGAAGTATATGAAGTCTTCTGGTATGCGTGTTTTCCTCCATAAGCGTTCAGCACACCTAGAGCATCGCTGGAGAAATCGGGTTTGCGATGTAAACCAGGGCTGTTTTATTCTGTGTTTGGAGGTTCTGAGGGTGAGGGGAGCTACTTGGTCAAGGGTGCTTCTAAGAGTGTCATTGAAGTGATGTACAGCCAGATCAGGACAGGAAAAGGAAGAGATTGGGGACAATGATGAGCGTAGGGAGTCTGAAAGTGTAAGAGGGTTAATGGCTTGTAGATTTCTGACTGAATGGTGTGTAGGAGGGTGCTTGGGTGAGCGAGGATATGTGAGTGTGAAGGAGAGAATGTTGTGGTCAGAGAGGGGAAGCGGTGAGTTATCTAGGTAGGAGATTGAGCAGAGCCAGGCAAAAACCAGGTCCAGGGTGTTACCGTCTTTGTGTGTTTCAGAGGTTGAGAGCTGTGAGAGGCCGAGAGAAGTGGTTAGTGACAGAAGCTGGGATGCAGATGTGGAAGTGGGGCTGTTAATGGGGATATTGAAGTCTCCCAGGATAAGGGTTGGTAGTTCTGAGGACATGAAGTGCAGCAGCCAGGCAGAGAAATGGTCCAGGAAGCGGGTGGGTGAGCCTGGGGGCCGGTATATGACCGCTACTCTGAGGGAGAGGGGACGAAAGAGCCTGATTGTGTGGACCTCAAAAGAAGGGAATGAGAGTGATGGAACTGAGGGGATGACCTGGAAAGTGCATTGTGAGGACAGGAGTATGCCAACTCCACCACCAGGTCTGTTTGTTGGTCTCGGGGAATGGGAGAATTGTAAGCCACCATGGGTAATGGCAGCAGGAGAGACAGTGTCAGAATCCTGAATCCAGGTTTCCGTGAGGGCCAGCAGATTCAGAGAGTTTTTCAGAAAGTAATTGTGCAGGAAAGGAAGCTTGTTACATACAGACCGTGGATTCCAAAGGGCACAATTAAAAGAAGGAGGAGATGAAGGAGTGCAAATAATATTAGTAAGATTATTAAGGTTTCGATGTGAGGTAGGGTAGGGGTTGAGGTTGGTGGATGGTGGACCGGGGTTTGGGGAGATGTCTCCTGATATCAGCAGGAGTAGGAAGATAAAAAGCAGGTAGCTTTTGGGATTGTATGAAGTTTTTTTTTTTATGCAGTCTGTTTGGGTAAGATGGACTGAGGTTTTTCAGGAAGGTGAGAAGTGCATGGGAGCTGTACATGGGAGAGTGAAGTATAGAGGGGCTGATGTATATGAGTCGTGGTGGAGGGGGGATTGGGCGTTGAAACTGGACTGCAAGGGAACACAGGAGGATAGGAATAAAGCACATGGATAGAAGGGAGAGCAGAGTGTTAGTTACCTGACTCCTGCCCTGACTAACTGCCATGGAATAACTGCGGTATCACGACGCTTATCTTCTGTGACGCTTTGCTTATGGGACGCTAGCGTGCACCCCCACTTGCGTGCACCCCTAAGGAAGGTTCTAAATTTATAGCCCAGAAGAGATGGATTGTGGGAACTGGTTGAGGATAATTTGGCAGCTGGCTTGCACACCAGGGGCTTTTTTTTCTTTTAAAAGATGATCAAAGACACTCAGCCTGGTAAAATCTACTTTCACACCTTCCACCAGATAAGATCTACACTGATCCCAGTCATGGATAGTAAGTGGACAGTAAGTTTTAAGTGCAATGCAACAAATGAATTATACCAATGAATTAGCAAACACATTAAATTATGTTTCTAGATGGTAAAGCAGCAGATGACAGACAGCAAGCAGAGGAGGGAGTTAATACCATTAGAGTCTATTGCACTTGGCCAGGCATGGTTCGTGTCACGTGGCCAAACTTCATAGCCGCCACCAGGTTGGGTCCATTATCACACACGACCATGCCTTGTTGTGCCAGATCTGTCTAGTCTGTTATTCCTTTCAGTAACTCTGCCATGGTGTGCGGTATGTCTCCTGGACAAATTAGATTCAGCAGAGCCTGTCGGCACTTCATTGAGGCAGTGAGTATTGCAGAACTTACACTTTCCCAGCTGATGAAGATAACAACATGCTCTGAGATAGCACATCGGAGAGAGAGGAGGAGAAGGAGGGGGTGCAGGAACTGGTGTAGGAGATGGAGGAAATACTGAAAGTAGTAAGCCCAGCAATTCTCTGCATTTGTAGCACATGTGCCATGCCAGGGTGGGTCTCAGCTCCAGCCTCCACAATGTTCACCCAGTTTGCCATCAGGGAAATGTAGCATCTCTGGCCACAAGTTCTTGTCCAAGTGTCGGATGTTAAGTGGACAATCCCAGTAAGTGTGTTGGTAAGGGCTTGGGTGATGTTCCTGCACACATGCTGGTAAAAGGCAGGGACACCACAATGGGAGAAATGGTTTTGGCTGAGGAACGAGTACTGAGGGATCAAATTTGTACACTTATAGCAGGACAAATTTTGTTTTTTATTTCATGCCAATGAAATTTCACACAAACAAGTTTTACAGTAGATATGAGAATAGTCATTTATTAAATAAACACATTTCTACACCTATAGCAGGCCAATTTAGGCTTTTATTGCAAATCAACAAAATTTTACACAAACCATGTACTACAGTATTTATGACGGTAGTTTGTTTTTGAACAACCATATTTGTTCACCTTTCAACGAATTTTTGGTTTATATTTCAAACCAACAAAATTCCACACTAAGCAGATTTTACAGTTTGTACTGTATGACAATAGTCAATTTTTGGAACAAAAATATTTTTTGAACTGTACCAGGCCAAACAGTTTTTAAAGTTTTTAACCCAACTAAAATGTCACACAAAGCACAATAACCTGTATGGATGACTAATTGAATGCACAAAAAAAGATTTTTGGGGGGAAGATAACACTGTAATGTAACAATAACCATGTTAAACTTTATGGATAAGTAGTTGAATGCAGATACATTTTTAAAGCTTTTTTTGGAGTCTAATATACCCCCGAAATTTAGCAGAAGGTACCTAATATTCTATGGATGACTAATTGAATCCATAATTCTGATTGAAATGAAAAATGTCACAGAAAGCACCTAATAATGCATGGATGACTAGTTGAATCCAGACAAATTTTTAAACGCTTTCTGTAGTGTGGGTAAGCCAGGCTTTGTTCATGTTTATTAGAGTGAGTCTGTCAGCATTCTCTGTTGACAAGCAAAAGCACCTGTCTGTTATGACCCCCTAAGTAGCCTAAAGACCCACTCACACAAGACTCTTGCGGCAGAGCAACACAACATCTCCAAGGCATAGATGGACAGCTCATACCAGAAGAGATGGGCGCATCCGAATAGTAACATTTGGGTTCAGCTCCAAGCACCTCGTGTCCGTACACAGACCTAGAACACTGACTTCTCCAGTTTTAGCTGATAATAATGAAAGCAGCTGCAGCTGATGGGAGTATTCATCAACCAGCTCATGTGCTATAAATAATAATAAAAAAGTGACATGGTGTCTCTTCTATTTTTGATAACCTGCATCAGCTGTAACCCAGCCAGGAACTGCCTGCTTTAGCTTGGCTGTCAAAAATAGAAGGACCCTAAGCCGTTTTTTTAAATTATTTATATAAATCATTTTTCAAAGCGACATAGGACCCCTCTATTCTTGATAACCAACTATGCTAAAGGTGACAACTGAGGGCTGCAGCCCACAGCTGTCGGATTTGCCTGCGCTTGTCATCAAAAATAGAAGAGACCTCAGGTTTTTTTTTTTCATGTATTTATTGAAACCACAGGAGCTGGCTGATTAATATTCAAATCAGCTGCTCCTTCTGTCGATGTTATCAGCAACAACAGGTATAGGTTCACGAGAGTAGTACACTCATATCAGCAGACACCTGTAAGGAGCGGTAACCTTTTTACTGACGGTCACTGCTGCTGGCTCACGCTGTCATCTGACAGTGTGGGAACAGCAGCCCTCTGACTGATGTTAATGATCTTACCGCCAATCAGAGCCCATGTTTGCCACGCTGTCACACAGATGACAGCGTGGCAAACAATGGATGTTCGGGCCCCCATTCATCTGAATAGGGTCCAAGTTCGGGTGCAGTTCTGGTACCCAAACCCAAAAATGTTCAGCAGAACCTGCCGGACCTGAACATCCACAGGTTCACCTATCACTACATGCCAGGTGTCCAACCTTGAGACCCAATATACGAAAGTCACAGAGGAATTAACAAGTATGCTGCCAGGTATTGTTTGACCATCTTTAAAAACTTTTGCCCGCCTTTTCAAAAATACCCGGTCATCAGGCCCTGGATGCTGGGATGGTGTCATGCTGCTTGCATTGTCTGGTGAAATTTTTTTCAGCATATTTTCCACAATGTCCTTCTGGTATAGCACCAGTTTAGAAGACCTCTCTGCCTCAAGAAGAAATGAAAAGTTCTCCTTGTAGCATGGGTCTAGCAGGGTGAACAACCAGTACACTTTCTTTGGCCAAGATGAATGTAACGTGAGGATCATGGAAAAGGCAGTGGTACATAAAATCAGCCATATGTGCCAAACTCCCTACAGCCAACACTTCTCTGTGTCATCCATGATGATGACTCTCCATATCCTACTCCTTCCTCTCTTCCTCCTCGGAGAGACTGGACAAAGGTTGTGTGGGTGCTAGCCTCTGTTCCACTAGCCAACAGCTCCGGTTCCCCTCCTTTTCCTCATTCTCAAGGTCCTCATTGTTACCCAATCCATTGTGAGAAAATGAGATGAGGCTGGGTAGTATCTCCCTGTTTCATGTCTTCCTCTGCCTCTACCAGGTCTACATGCACAGCTTCATGTTTAATTGTGAGCAGTGACTGTTTAAGTAGGCACAGAAGCAGTATCGCTATGGCGTCATCGCTGATCACCATCTTTGTGGAGTCCTCAAAGTTTTCAAGAACCACAGAAATGTCAGACATCCATGCCCACTCTTCGGTTTTTATGTGTGGAGGCAGACCAGAATATTGATGGGCGTGTTGAAGCTGGTACTCAACAACTGGCCTCTGCTGCTCACAAAGCCCTGCCAGCATGTGCACTGTGGAGTTTGTAGTGCACCGGTAGCAGTGAATAGGCAGTGACCCACAAAGTTCAAACATAAAAGTCTTTTTTTTAATGTGTTATCTTCACACAGAAAAGGTTCCACTCCACACAAATGAATATAACTTCAGTGTTCAATTCACACAGTTCATAACAGCATCCTTTAGATTGCAGTCACTACACACGCTAGTCCTCCTCTGACTAGTTCCGTGGGTGTCCTGCACCGCTGTATCACAGTGTCTACCCACAGCCATACACAAACCTTGACATCCTCCTGTCTGCAGCTGTGACACATGCCAGTACCTCCTTCGGGCACAGGACAGTCTATCTCTGGTTCACCTCCGGGCACAAGTCTTGTCCACATCTGTGACCAGTCACCTGAGACTCCTCAGACTCAATTCTAACATCTCTCTATACTACAGGGCTTTTAACAATTGTAATCACAGCTACACCTGCGACTACAATGCCCCCTCATGACCTAACTACAGCTCTGTGCACATCCTGGGGAGAACAAACAGCGCCCCTTAGCTGTAACAGGGGTCACTGCCTCACAAGTTCCAGCAAGTAGGCTCGTCCCACACCAGTTGGTGAGCTGGCACTTGCATGCGCTGCTACAGCACTGTCAGAATGGGGGCAGCTGTAACTGACTTGCAGAAATGGGTGGTGATGCAGCATACCTTGACCAGAAGCTCTAACAAATCTGGGTATGCTTCACAGCTGACACCAGGTTATACCCATTATCACACATGACTATGCCTGGTTGGAGCTTTATCAGCAAAAGCCACAGATCTGTCTGTTCTGTTATTCTTTTACGTAACTGTGCTGCAGTGAGCGTTTTTTCTCTTAGACAAATTAGATTCAGCAGAGCCTGTTGACGCTTCACTGAGGCAGTGCTGCAGAGTTTCCAGCTGATGTGGACGACATGATCTGGGTAAACACATTGGAGAAAGTGGATGAAGAGGAGCAGGAGTGGTTGCAAGAACTGATGCATTAAGTGGAGCAGAGGAAACACTGATTGAAGTAGGGCCAGAAATCCTGGGCATCGGGAGCACATGTGACGCGCCATGGGTGGGACTCAACTCCATCCTCCACAATGTTTATCCAATGTTGTGTCAGGGAAATGTAGCATCCCTGGCCACAAGCACTTGTCCACATGTTGGTCGTTAAGTGGACAATTCCAGTAAGTGCATGGGTGATGTTCCTGGATGACTTGGGTCTGAGTCCCCGAGGGAGGGCTTCCACCATGAGTCAGCAGATATCCTTGTCAACAAGCCTAAATGTCAACATTTCCACAGAAAGCAACCTGGAAATGTGCAGTTTAGCCTTTGGGTCTGTGGGTGGGTGGCTGGAAATTTTCTCTTTCATTCCAGGGTCTGGAGTAGGGACTTGTTATGACCTGGTGGTTAGGAGCACCCGGAATGACCTGATAATTAAACCTCATACAGGACGAGCTCTGGGATGTGGGAGCTCTGCTGACCGCAAGCCCTAATCCTATCACACACACTAAAAATAGCCGTGGAGTGCTCCTGACCAGACCTAGGCGCCTCGTCACAGCCTAAGAACTATCTAGCCCTAGAGATAGAAAATAAAGCCTACCTTGCCTCAGAGAAATTCCCCAAAGGTAAAGGAAGCCCCCCACATATAATGACGGTGAGTAAAGATGAAAGTCACAAACGCAGAAATCAAACAGGTTTCAGCAAAGGGAGGCCAGACTTACTAAATAGACAGAGGATAGGAAAGGTAACTTTGCGATCAGCACAAAAACCTACAAAAGACCACGCAGAGTGTGCAAAAAAGACCTCCGCACCGATTCACGGTGCGGAGGGGCCACTCTGCATCCCAGAGCTTCCAGCTAGCAAGACAAAATCATGAAAACCAGCTGGACAAGAAAACAGAGAACAAAATAAGACAATAAGGAACTTAGCTTCTGCAGGAGAAGGCAGGTCACCAGAGAGATCCAGGAGCGAACTGAACGAATGCAAAAACATTGACAGCTGGCATGGAGTAACGATCTGAGAGGAGTTAAATAGAGCAGCCAACCAAAGGATAAACCACGTCACCTGTGTAAGGAACCTCAGAAGCAGCAGCTTCACTCATAGCCACCAGAGGGAGCCCATAGACAGAACTTGCCAAAGTACCATTCATGACCACAGGAGGGAGTTCAACAACAGAATTCACAACAGTACCCCCCCTTGAGGAGGGGTCAACAAACCCTCACCAGAGCCCCCAGGCCGATCAGGATGAGCAAAATGAAAGGCACGAACCAGATCGGCAGCATGAACATCAGAGGCAAAAACCCAGGAATTATCTTCCTGACCATAACCCTTCCACTTGACCAGGTACTGGAGTTTCCGTCTCGAAACATGAGAATCCAAAATCTTCTCCACCACATACTCCAACTCCCCCTCGACCAACACCGGGGCAGGAGGATCAACGGAGGGAACCATAGGCACCACGTATCTCCGCAACAACGACCTATGGAACACATCATGGATGGCAAAAGAAGCTGGAAGGTCCAAACGAAATGACACAGGATTAAGAACTTCAGAAATCGTGTATGGCCCAATGAAACGAGGCTTAAACTTAGGAGACGAAACCTTCATAGGAACGTGACGAGATGACAACCAAACCAAATCCCCAACACGAAGCGAAGCGTTGAGCCTTCTCCTGGGACAATGTCAAATTGTCCACCACATGAGTCCAAATCTGCTGCAACCTGTCCACCACCGCATCCACACCAGGACAGTCCGAAGGCTCAACCTGCCCTGAAGAGAAACGAGGATGGAAACCAGAAATACAGAAAAAAGGAGAAAGTAAAGTAGCCGAGCTGGCCCGATTATTAAGGGCGAACTCAGCCAAAGGCAAGAAGGACACCCAATCATCCTGATCAGCAGAAACAAAGCATCTCAGATATGTCTCCAAAGTCTGATTAGTTCGTTTGGTTTGGCCATTAGTCTGAGGATGGAAAGCCGAAGAAAAAGACAAATCAATGCCCATCTTAGCGCAAAAGGACCGCCAAAACCTCGAAACAAACTGGGAACCTCTGTCCGAGACGATGTTCTCTGGAATGCCATGCAAACGAACCACATGCTGGAAAAACAATGGCACCAAATCAGAGGAGGAAGGCAATTTGGACAAGGGTACCAAATGGACCATCTTAGAGAAGCGATCACAAACCACACAAATGAACGACATCTTTTGAGAAACAGGGAGATCAGAAATAAAATCCATGGAAATATGCGTCCAGGGCCTCTTCCGGATCGGCAAGGGCAAAAGCAACCCACTGGCACGAGAACAGCAGGGCTTAGCCCGAGCACAAGTCCCACAGGACTGCACAAAAGAACGCACATCCCATGACAAAGAAGGCCACCAAAAGGATCTAGCCACCAAATCTCTGGTACCAAAGATTCCAGGATGACCAGTCAACACTGAACAATGAATCTCAGAGATAACTCTACTAGTCCATCTATCAGGGACAAACAGTTTCTCCGTAGGACAACGGTCAGGTCTATCAGCCTGAAACTTTTGCAGCACACGCCGTAAATCAGGGGAAATGGCAGACAAAATTACCCCTTCTTTAAGAATACCCGCCGGCTCCGGAACACCCGGAGAGTCAGGCACAAAACTCCTTGACAGGGCGTCAGCCTTCACATTCTTAGATCCCGGAAGGTATGAAACCACAAAATCAAAACGGGAGAAAAAGAGCGACCATCGAGCCTGTCTAGGATTCAACCGTTTGGCAGACTCGAGATAAGTCAAATTCTTTTGATCCGTCAAGACCACCACATGATTTTTAGCTCCTTCAAGCCAATGTCGCCACTCCTCGAATGCCCACTTCATGGCCAACAACTCCCAATTGCCCACATCATAATTGCGCTCAGCAGGCGAGAATTTTCTAGAAAAGAAGGCACAGGGTTTCATCACCGAGCCATCAGAACTTCTTTGCGACAAAACAGCCCCTGCTCCAATTTCAGAAGCATCAACCTCAACCTGAAAAGGGAGCGAAACATCTGGCTGGCACAACACAGGGGCAGAAGCAAAACGACGCTTCAACTCCTGAAAAGCCTCTATAGCCGCAGAGGACCAATTGACCACATCAGCACCTTTCTTGGTCAAATCAGTCAACGGTTTAGCAATACTGGAAAAATTAGCGATGAAGCGACGATAAAAATTAGCAAAGCCCAGGAACTTCTGTAAGCTCTTCACAGATGTCGGCTGAGTCCAATCGTAAATGGCCTGAACTTTAACAGGGTCCATCTCGATAGTAGAAGGGGAAAAAATGAAACCCAAAAATGAAACCTTCTGAACTCCAAAGAGACACTTTGACCCCTTCACAAACAAGGAATTCACACGAAGGACCTGGAACACCATTCTGACCTGCTTCACATGAGACTCCCAATCATCCGAAAAGACCAAAATGTCATCCAAATATACAATCATGAATCTATCCAGGTACTCTCGGAAGATGTCATGCATAAAGGACTGAAACACAGATGGAGCATTAGAAAGCCCGAATGGCATAACCAGGTACTCAAAATGGCCCTCGGGCGTATTAAATGCCGTTTTCCATTCATCACCCTGTTTAATTCGCACAAGATTATACGCACCACGAAGATCTACCTTGGTGAACCAACTAGCCCCCTTAATCCGAGCAAATAAATCAGACAGCAGCAGCAAAGGATACTGAAATTTGACTGTGATCTTATTAAGAAGGCTGTAATCAATACAAGGTCTCAAAGAACCATCCTTCTTGGCCACAAAAAAGAAACCTGCTCCCAATGGTGACGACGACGGACGAATATGACCCTTCTCCAAGGATTCCTTTATATAACTCCGCATAGTGGCGTGCTCTGGCACAGATAAATTAAACAGACGGCCCTTAGGAAACTTACTACCAGGAATCAAATTAATAGCACAGTCGCAATCCCTATGAGGAGGTAGGGCACCAGATTTCGGCTCTTCAAATACATCCCGGTAATCTGATAAAAACTCAGGGACTTCAGAAGGAGTGGATGGCGAAATTGACAGCAATGGAACATCACCATGTACCCCCTGACAACCCCAGCTGGACACAGACATAGATTTCTAATCCAACACTGGATTATGGACCTGTAGCCATGGCAACCCCAAAACGACCACATCATGCAGATTATGCAACACCAAAAAGCGAATATCCTCCTGATGTGCAGGAGCCATGCACATGGTCAATTGAGTCCAGTACTGAGGCTTATTCTTGGCCAAAGGCGTAGCATCAATTCCTCTCAATGAAATAGGATACTGCAAGGGCTCCAAGAAAAAACCACAGCGCCTGGCAAACTCCAAGTCCATCAAATTCAGGGCAGCGCCTGAATCCACAAATGCCATTACAGAATAGGACGACAGAGAGCAAATCAGAGTAACGGACAGAAGAAATTTAGACTGTACCGTACCAATGGTGGCAGACCTAGCGAACCGCTTAGTGCGCCTAGGACAATCGGAGATAGCATGAATGGATTCACCACAGTAAAAACACAGCCCATTCCGACGTCTGTGTTCTTGCCGTTCAGCTCTGGTCAAAGTCCTATCACACTGCATAGGCTCAGGCCCATGCTCAGAGAATACCGCCATATGGTGCACAGCTTTGCGCTCACGCATGCGCCGATCGATCTGAATGGCCAAAGACATAGACTCATTCAGACCAGCATGCGTGGGAAATCCCACCATGACATCCTTAAGGGCTTCAGAAAGACCCTTTCTGAAAATTGCCGCCAGGGCACATTCATTCCACTGAGTAAGCACAGACCACTTTCTAAACTTCTGACAGTACACCTCCGCTTCATCCTGACCCTGACACAAAGCCAGCAAGATTTTCTCTGCCTGATCCACTGAATTTGGTTCATCATAAAGCAATCCAAGTGCCAGAAAAAACGCATCAACATCACGCAATGCAGGATCTCCTGGCGCAAGGGAAAATGTCCAGTCTTGAGGGTCACCACGTAACAAAGAAATAATGATTTTTACCTGTTGAACGGGGTCACCAGAGGAGAGGGGTTTCAAAGCTAGAAACAGTTTACAATTATTTTTGAAATTCAAAAACCTAGATCTATCTCCAGAAAATAAGTCAGGAATAGGAATTCTACGCTCTAACATAGGATTCTGAACCACAAAATCTTGAATGTTTTGTACCCTTGCAGTGAGATGATCCATACAAGAGGACAGACCTTGAATGTCCATATCTACACCTGTGTCCAGAACCACCCAAAGGTCTAGGGGAAAAGAAAGACAAAACACAATGCAAAGAAAAAAAATGGTCTCAGAAGTTCTCTTATCCCTCTATTGAGATGCATTAATACTTTTGGCCAGCTGTACTGTTATGACCTGGTGGTTAGGAGCACCCGGAATGACCTGATAATTAAACCTCATACAGGACGAGCTCTGGGATGTGGGAGCTCTGCTGACCGCAAGCCCTAATCCTATCACACACACTAAAAATAGCCGTGGAGTGCTCCTGACCAGACCTAGGCGCCTCGTCACAGCCTAAGAACTATCTAGCCCTAGAGATAGAAAATAAAGCCTACCTTGCCTCAGAAAAATTCCCCAAAGGTAAAGGAAGCCCCCCACATATATTGACGGTGAGTAAAGATGAAAGTCACAAACGCAGAAATGAAACAGGTTTCAGCAAAGGGAGGCCAGACTTACTAAATGGACAGAGGATAGGAAAGGTAACTTTGCGATCAACACAAAAACCTACAAAAGACCACGCAGAGTGTGCAAAAAAGACCTCCGCACCAACTCACGGTGCGGAGGGGCCACTCTGCATCCCAGAGCTTCCAGCTAGCAAGACAAAATCATGAAAACCAGCTGGACAAGAAAACAGAGAACAAAATAAGACAATAAGGAACTTAGCTTCTGCAGGAGAAGGCAGGTCACCAGAGAGATCCAGGAGCGAACTGAACGAATGCAAAAACATTGACAGCTGGCATGGAGTAACGATCTGAGAGGAGTTAAATAGAGCAGCCATTCACGACCACAGGAGGGAGTTCGACAACAGAATTCACAACAGGGACTATGAAAAAAATGGAAAAATCCAGCACCCGCAAAAGTCATTAAAAAATCACATTTATTAGTAGATTAAAACATGAAAAGGAAAAATTAAAATAACAACATGATAACAGTCAACGCGTTTCGAGCTACACCAGCTCTTAATCATTATCAGCTTGATTAAGAGCTAGTGTAGCTCAAAATGCGTTGACCATTATCATGTTTTTTAAATTTTTCCTTTTCATGCTTTAATTTACTAATAAATGTGATTTTTCATGACTTTTGTGGTTGCTGGATTTTCCCATTTTTTTCACTGTTCATTTACTCAGGAAACCAGCCTGAAGTCACCCCTATTATAGGAATTTTGTCAACCCGGTGAGCTGATGCTTGCTCCATTCTACTTTTCTACTCTGGGGTAGGGACAGCTGAACGCTCTGCTAGGACAAGGATTTGATGATGGTGCATCAGAATGTGCAAGGACAGGCATCTGCCCCATTGACATTGACACATGACTGGGAAGTGTCAGATGCTACAGACATCTGGCTGCAGAAGATCTTTGCGTTTGGCATTGCAGATGCCTTCTTAATTAGGGTTGAGCGAAACGGGTCGGCCATTTTCAGAAGTCGCCGACTTTTGGCAAAGTCGGGTTTCATGAAACCCGACCCGACCCCTGTGTGGGGTCGGCCATGAGGTCGGCGATCTTCTGAATCTGGTATCGGAATTCCGATACCGAGTTCCGATACGTTTGCAATATCGGAAATCGGTATCAGAATCCATATTTAAGTGTAAAATAAAGAATTAAAATAAAAAATATTGCTATACTCACCCTCTGACGCGCCCTGGTACTAACCGGCAGCCTTCCTTCCTTAAAATCAGCGCGTGAAGGGCCTTAGATGACGTCGCGGCTTGTGATTGGTTGCGCGACCGCCCATGTGACCGCTTGCGCAACCAATCACAAGCCGCGACGTCACTGAAGGTCCTTCAAGCGCTGATTCTTAGGAAGGAAGGCTGCCGGAAAGAAGCAGGGCACGTCCGAGGGTGCGTATATACCCTTTCTATAGCTTTTAGGCTTTCTTCCCCTCTTCTCCTCATGTTGCACTTAGTCTTCCCACACTGTGCATGACAGGAAGCACTTAGCACAGGGAAATAGGCAATGGTGTTGTCCGATGGCAGTTCTGGCACCAATCGTGGACCCAGGTACTCGGCCCACCGAATTGGGTGCTCAGATGACATGTGCCTGACCATGCATGATGCCTCGCTCTGCATGGCAGATTCCCAGGTTGGGTCAGTGACTTCTTCATCCACCACTTTGTCTTCCACCTGCCGAACCCTGGTCATCCTGACTTGATGATTTAACAACAACATGACTTATTGGCAACTGTGTCTCATCATCATCTTCCACCTTAGACATAATTTGCCGCTCCCTACCATAATTTCCTTTGGCTGTGGCTACTTTAAAAATTTTGTGCATCACTAAACAGGATCTCCTCCTGTCCCTCTTGGAACATGCAGTGCCATAGATGACAATAAAGAAGTGATGTTGTAATGAGCTCCTCGGAGTGCCCTAGTGTGGGATCACTAATTTCCTGGGACTCAACATGGTGGGAGGAAGGGGGATCAGGGTGGAGATTAAGTGATCCAGATTGTTGGCTGGTGAAACTGGACTGTGTGTGAGACTGGGTGGTGCTGGCAAGCATGCAGGAAGCATTATCTGCTATCCAATCAACCACCTGTTCACAAAGTTGTGGCTTCAGAAGTGGTGTCTTGTGCCTCCCTGCAAAGTGGTAGAGGAAGCTATGTGTCATGGATGGGCTTGTTTCTTGTTCTTCAGCACAACATTTTCAAATTTTTTTGGAGTATCATATAACACAGAAATGTACTACAGAGCATGCAAAAGTATATGGATGAGTAATTGCATACAGAAAAATGTTGCAAGGGTTTTTTGGAGTGTTATATAACACAAAAATATTCCACAAAGCACCTAATACTCTAAGAACGACAATGCAGTTTTTTTCCCAGAAAAAATAAAAATGTGGTCAACTGCTGCAGCTATATATTTAGCAATGAACTGCAAAGCCCTAATCCCTGCCAAGAGACTGTATTCATCCACTCTCCCTGCTCCTGCAACTCTCTCTCCCTCCCTACACTAAATGTAGATTGTATGTGATACAAACAGCAAAGCACAAAATTATCCCTTAGGTTGAGTTCACATTTGCGTTCGGGGGCCTGCCATCTGCGCAAAACTCAACTTGTTGCTTTCCCATGCAGTCGGCGGGAGCATCAAAACAACGCATCCACATGCATCCGCATGTCCAGCCCAGGCGGGGCTTAACAGAGGACGTACACAGCCCTCCATAAAGCCCCCCGAACACTAATGTGAACTTAGCCTTACAAGGACTGTTAGTATGGTGGTCCAGCTTTAGCACCAGTATCAACATTATTGGACATGCCTGAACAAGCACTCTCTACCTCCAATAACAACTGACAGGGAGCTGTTCAATGGTGTGAGTGTGCCAAGCCTGGCGGCGCCTGTCCTTTTACATCCCCTTATAATATCACATGGCCGCCAGCCAATCACAGTAATGCTACTACCAAGATAGCTATGGCATTACAGTGACACACAGATTATCTGTGTATGCTTATTGGCTGTGTAACATGTGGGGCAGGGATTCGATTTTGAAATCGAGCACCAGCTAATGCTCATCAAGTAACGGACCACATCCGAGCACCGAGATACTCAAGTGATATTCGACTATCACCAAGCACATTTGCTCATCCCTACAAATAACCAATGTAAGAAAACAAATGTGCAGAGATTGAAATGAAGTCTGCAATATCCTTTTTTTCCTCTGGAAGTCCAAAGATGTGTTCTACAAGATTTTTTTCAGAATTCATGATAAAAAAAATTACCTGCACCCCTTCACCATTCCCAGAGAAACTTCAAAGTCATGAGCATCTATTCCCAGTGCTGAGTGGAGTTTAAGGAGAAACCTAATCCCCCAAAATGTTTACCCTAATCACAAGAAACATTGTACAAAGATTTAATAGGGACCTATTTGGATTAAAAAAATGGAGTAAAAGTGCAAAACACTCTCTGTTTTTCCTCCCTAGCCCTCAATAAGATATGCTGTATATTTTTTACATAAGTTCACGATGATATCTTCTTAACCACAGCACCAAAATGAGGTAGATTAGTGTGATAGCAGCCTCAGGGCACCATGAGCTGGGAATTTAGGATTATCTTCTGCTCCTTAACCTTTAGCCCTCAATATTGGATGAAGATATCTGAAATAGCATGTTCTTAAAACCAAAGATTAATATTTTGGGCTGTAGAGCAAAAAAGAACTGAGGTTGTAAAAATAAAACCTGACACAAAATCTGGACACTTTGAAGATAAGAAAAATGTCACCTTGACTGAAGAATCTCGATTTCTTTACCAGGTACATAGCAAGGTTTAAGTTTAGCAAACCCTCGAAGAACATGGATCCATCCTGCCTTTTGTCAATGCTCAACTTCTGGATTGGCAGGAGGACTGTTTTCGTGATACTTATTAGACTTGGCAAAGCAATTGTCAGTTTTGTTACGTGTTTACGCCCGTTCTCCTTTTCAGCTGCCCATATTCTTATGGGTATTTTAGGGGACAGGATCACCACAACTCGAAAATAAATAGTTTCAACGTGGTTCCATGAAAATGATGAAGACTTCAATGTTATTCAATGACTCAATGATTTCAGTCCGTTTTGTGCTCAAGAGATTCTACCCAGAACCAGACCTACTTAACAATACTGCAGCCGATATTTTTTTTTTGTGTATCGGATTTTATGAGACAGAGCTGGAATTAAAGCAGCTCTCCAGGATCCTCCCTGCATGTATGTGTGGCAGTGACCCAAAAATTGTGTTTATTTTATTGTTGATTTAATTTCCTTACGTTTATAGTCTTTCTACCTTCGCATCTGTTACAAGTCCCGACCCCGACCATGTGTTATTTATCCTGTTTGTATCTACCAACATAGTAGATGGGTCATTAAGTCACCTTAGCACCAATACCAAAATCATTAATGCCTTTTAGATGTGGGTTGTCATGGACTCTCAGCTATCTAGACAACAGAGCACCGTGATAAAAGTGATCCAACAATTCAATGTTGCCAAAGTCCTTATGGAATTTAATATCTTTGTGGATATACTATAAATGTTTAAGTTTCTTTTCCCTTGAAAAATGGTGTTGAAAGACGTTGTGAATAAATAGCCTTTTCCTCATCATTTGTGAAGAATTTATTCACTCCAGCAGAACAGCCCACCTACGTGTTCATCCAACCGGGTCCAATACCTCCTGGAGGATTCATCCACTGGCCATGGGGCAGAAGCTATTTTTCGTCAAGGATGGAAGGGGGAGAAGGTGAGCACAGTCATCCAGGTATTGTAAAAAAAAGACTTTATTTAATTCTCAAAACATAAAAAGATGAAAATTAAAAACCACTTGACGTGATTCTGGCACGTCAGTGCCCTTAGTCATAGGTATATTTTTCATCATACCTACATAGGAGTTCTGCCTGTCACAACTCCGTAAGATGAGCGTAACCATCACTCTCCTACTCTCCCTCCATAGGGTACTGCTTTAACACAAGTGTTTCTAGTTATTTGTAGGCACCTGCGTATTATGAGAGGTTCAGGTTTTACGAGATTGTTAACTGATATCTGTGTCCTTCATTCCATAGTAGGCTGCCTACATTTTGATATGGAGCTGGAGGTTCTGGGCTCAGTTGGCTTTCACACCGAAGCTGCTCCCTCATTCCATCTATTTCCTTTTACTTTCACTTATTGCTTCAACTTCGTGTTTCTTAGTCTTCTTCTCTAACATTGATCTAGTTATGTAAGCTATGAAAATCCATCTCTGATGTATTTTCAAAAATATAATGTAGGAGAACATGGTCAAATTCTGCGCTGCTGAATCATGTAGTCCAAAGGTATTGTTAAAAAGTGTTTTTTATTCAACGCGTTTCTGAGTTTCAAAGACCTCCTTCATCAGGACACACCAGAGGACTAGAACGCTAGCTGTCATGTATTAGAAGTAGCAACCCGAAAAATCAATATCAACCCTTGTCACATGACTAAGGGTGCTGTCTCACAGTGGCACTTTGGTCGCTACGACGGCACGATCCGTGACGCTCCAGCATCGCACCATTATCGCTCCAGCGTCGTAGACTGCTGTCACACTTCGCAATGCACGACACTGGAGCGATAATTTCATGACGTATGTGCGATGTAGAAGCCGTTGGTTACTATGCGCACATCGTATACAATACCGTGCACACCTTTGTTACACCATGCGATCATGCCGCCACAGCGGGACACTTGACGACGAAAGAAAGTTTCAAACGATCTGCTACGACGTACGATTCTCAGCGGGGTCCCTGATCGCAGGAGCGTGTCAGACACAGCGAGATCGTAAGTATATCGCTGGAACGTCACGAATCGTGCTGTTGTAGCGATCAAAATGCCACTGTGTGACGGTACCCTTAGGATGAAAGCCAAACCATAATCTCAATTTGCAGACGCTGTATTTCTGGGTATTGCCCTTTATCAGTGCAAAGTATGAGATCTGGTTTGGCTGGTTGAGATGCATCTGACCGGGATCCAAGTGGCAACGTTTTATCTTACAGAGAGTGGCATGTCAAGCCTGCTATTTCATGGTGAAGAGACCAAGAAAAGAAGTGAAGAGGTGGCACACTGATTTCCGGTAAAAAAAAAATCTTCTTTATTCAATACATCAAGATTAAAATTGTGGAGGCAGCAGAGTCAGTTCTGCGGTGGACAACTGCTGTTTCTTACGCTTTAACGGGTCCATGTGTCCAGACTTCTAAGCCTTGCAATGCTCCTCTGAGAAATAAGATATGCTAATTGTCTCTTCAGAGGCTCTTTGGAGGGTCGATATTGACTTTTAGGATTGCTACATCCAATAGGTGGCACTAGAGTTCTAGTCCTCTTCTTCTTTGAAGAGACAATTTGTATATTTACTCTTCTTGTCTAACACTGACTTAAGGTACCGTCACACATAACGATTTTGTTAACGATATCGTTGCTTTTTGTGACGTAGCAACGATATCGTTAACGAAATCGTTATGCGTGACAGCGACCAACGATCAGGCCCCTGCTGGGAGATCGTTGGTCGCTGCAAATGATCAAGACCTTTATTTGGTCGCTGATCATCCGCTGTCATTGCTGGATCGGCGTGTGTGACGCCGATCCAGCGATGTCTTCACTTGTAACCAGGGTAAATATCGGGTTACCAAGCGCAGGGCCGCGCTTAGTAACCCGATGTTTACCCTGGTTACCATTGTAAATGTAAAAAAAAAAAAACACTACATACTTACATTCTGGTGTCTGTCGCGTCCCCCGGCGTCAGCTTCCCTGCACTGTGTCAGCGCCGGCCAGCCATAAAGCAGAGCACAGCGGTGACGTCACCGCTCTGCTTTACGGCCGGCGCTTACACAGTGCAGGGAAGCTGACGCCGAGGGACGCGACATACACCGGAATGTAAGTATGTAGTGTTTTTTTTTTTTTACATTTACAATGGTAACCAGGGTAAACATCGGGTTACTAAGCGCGGCCCTGCGCTTAGTAACCCGATGTTTACCCTGGTTACCCGGGGACTTCGGCATCATTGGTCGCTGGAGAGCTGTCTGTGTGACAGCTCCCCAGCGACCACACAATGACTTACCAACGATCACGGCCAGGTCGTATCGCTGGTCGTGATCGTTGGTAAATCATTTAGTGTAACGCTACCTTTAGTGAAAAAACACATCTCCCATATGTTCTCAGGAATTTATCACATCCTAAATAACATTTGCCTGTTTTGACCACAGACATGTGCTCAGGAGTAGCGGAACGATGCAGCATTGCAGACTTAGGCCGAGTGTACATGTTCAGTATTTGGTCAGTATTTTATATCAGTATTTGTAAGCCAAAATAAGGGGTGGAACTATCAGCGGGAATATGTAATAGAGACACGTCATCACTTCTGTATTTATCACCCACTCCTGGTTTTGGCTAATAGATACTGATGTAAAATACTGACCAAATACTGACCGTGTGAACATGGCCTTATTTCTATAAACTAATGGAAACGGCCTTATTTCTAGTCTATTATCATGTCATGGAGACACAAATTTCGGCATAGGAGCTGCCTACACAAAACAATACTATATGCATTAAAGCTATTTAGCT
Organism: Ranitomeya imitator; assembly: GCF_032444005.1. Classification (NCBI taxonomy): domain Eukaryota; kingdom Metazoa; phylum Chordata; class Amphibia; order Anura; family Dendrobatidae; genus Ranitomeya; species Ranitomeya imitator. The sequence goes on from NC_091283.1 coordinate 34,084,631, forward strand.
AAAGTAGTGGACAGAAATCAGCCCTTTGTGCATAAAGTGATGGAAGACGCTGCAGTGATCATCTAGAAGCAATATCTGATTTGCAGAGTATAATATGTATTCACATGCAAATCATGATGCAAATTCCTGGCAAACATATGCAGCTACATTTGAAAATATGTCGATAGTTTGATTCCACCTTGTTCCTGTGATAGACCACACAAGGGTGTGAACCAGCATATAGCGAGTCACTTCTCGGCTCCCTACTTCCCTATGTTGTGTTGGACCCAACAGAGGTGAGTGCGCTGAGTCTTTCCTTATTGTAATGGTTTATTGAGTCTTTTTGCTCAAAGTGCCCCCACCCTTCTCTCGCCTCCCCCTATGTTTCCCTGCCATTTTTCATGTTTTCTCTTTTACAGGAATTTTAAAAAGACATACACCTAGAAATGTTCTTTTTCACTCTTTCTGTTTTCTTGTCTCACTTTCTGCGTGTGCTCTATGGAGTTAATTATCCTTCCAATGCTTTCCCCCCCTTAGGGAGAAATAAGCTTCCAAAAATGTAAAATATATGGTTAATTTTCTTGTTCTAAACAGCTCTGTACACGCACCAACCCTGTCAACCGTGTTTCATCTCACCTCTGGCACTCGTCCTACACATTTCTTCATTTTACCTTTTCATTTACATATTGTTTATAGTATTATTTTTTTTCGCTTCTCCCATACATAGTAATTGTATTCCATTTAATGAATTTCGCAGTAAATTCTCCGCAATACAAGTATCAATCATCAGATAAATTCGACCTCGGCTCCGTCCATTTCACACATTTTTCTGTGTATCAGAATTCGCGAAACCTTTACTTCACATTACGTCTTTCTGGGGTCTCTGCCAGTAGAGAATTATCACCCTGGGGGACTTTAGAGGAGCAGCTTGAATTAGATTCTTTTAATATCATGCTTAGATTTTTTTTTCTATCAGCAGTCAGAGAGAGTTTAAAGCAATTACCACATTGTTAAAACCAATTTGCGTTCTTTACTAATGTACCTAATTTAGTTCCCATTCATTTTTTTTTTCCTTTGCTTTTTTTCAATTACACTCTTTAAATTAAACCCTATTTTATATTAAGTTTAGATGTTCTAATCTGGAAACAAAAAATAGAGAACTCATCAATAACTTCTTCTACTCTTTTTTTTCTTCTATTTTTTTGCATTCTCCTCTAATTCTCCTCTTTTCATTTCTCTCTCCTCCTTTGTCTCCGGTCTCTTCTGTTCCATCCTTGACTCTTTTTTTCTCTCCTCTCTTTTTTTTTTTAATTCAGTCAATCTTTTCTTTGATTTTCCCCTTTTCTATTACCTCTATCTTCCTTCTGTCTTCATCTAATTCTTTTTGTCTTTGTCTGTGAATTCTTTATGTCAGATTCTCTTATTTGTCCTTTTCCTCTCTCTTCTTTGTTGTTTTCCATTACCAATCTCCAATTTTTTATTCTCCTTTTTCACCTTTCTTTTTTTCATTCTCTGTCTCCTTTTCCGACAGTCATTTTTTCATTCCTTTCTCTCTGATTTTCTTCCTTTCTCCCTCTCTGGTTCTGTTTTCCATTCCCTCTTTCACAGTCTGATTCTCTTTTCATTTTCTTATCCTCTCTCCCATTTTCTCTCTTTTCTTTGTGGTTTTGTATTTGATTATCTCTACTTTTTCTCTTTTTTTTCTGCTCTTCTCTAATTGCCCTCTGTTCCCAATATGTCTTCCTTTAGGTCTCACTTTCTACAAATGTCTTTATTTCTCCCTTTCTTTGACTCAGTTAGTTTTTTTCCTTGCTTCCTTTCCATCTCTGTTTTTTCATCCTCTGTATTAATTTTTATTTTATCTCCCCATCTCTCATTTCTTTTCAGCTACCTCTATAATTTGTCTACCGAGTTTCCTCTCTGTCTCCGCTTTTATACATTTCCTCTTCATTTATCCAGTCCTTCTTGTTGTTTTTTTTATTATACTCTTCCTCCTTTTGATTCACCCCCAAGCACCACCCATCTCACATTTCATCTCTGTTTTTACATTTGCTCTCTTCCTTTATTATTTCTTTTTTCTGTCTTTATGTTTCTGATTTTTCAATTACATCCTTTCCTCCTCTCTGATTTTCCTTCCTCCATCCTCAGCACTCTTCCCCTGCTTTTCCATTTTTTGGGGTTTATTCTCTCTGAATTTCCTATTTCCCATTCTCTCCCTTTCCCAGTGCTTGATCTTTCTTGTACTTTTCTTCCTTTCTTCTCTCAGGTTCCAGTTTCTTTTTTATTATTTCACCATTCATTACTTATTTATCTTCTGTGCAAATTTCTGTACTGTATATTTCACATAATTACAGCAATTGGGAAATCGATAAGAATAACTTTATTGCATGCCTAACTAATAATTTGGTTTAATGTCTTTTTATATTCTATTTGAAGAATTTTATATATTTGAAAATCATTTTTTTTACCTAATTCATGGATTTCCTTAATTTTTTTTAAAGGTTTTCTAACAATTTTATCTATTTATTTATCCTATGCACACATTGTTTAAATTGCCATCCTTATTCCATACATCCATATTTTCCAATAAAAATTTGAAAAAAATGATTGTTTATTAAGGCCAACATGTCTTAACTTACTGCAGCTTTAATATGGCTTATTCATGTGACCATACAGAGATTTACATTTTTCATTTTTGTCCATCTTTGGACAATTACAGAAAAACTTTATTAAAAAAAAACTAAAAATACACAGTAAGTTATAAAAGTCTACAATTACTTTAGATAAAAATGGTAGCCAGGATAGAAATGTACTTTTGGAATTTACGAGATGCCTCATGAGTAAATGTGTGATGGCTTTCTCATCAATTTAGTGATAAATAGAAAAATGCTAAAATTGGCCAATTTTTTTTAACTTTATAATAAAAAAGATACAGTATACAACAGTCTAGTAAAAGTGTAATGAGGATGATCTTACCATCTCTGAGGAGATATGTAGCTATCAGAAGGATCAACGATGTCTGCTGGTCAAAAGTCATACTAGTACCATTGATGTTCCTAGTTGGTGCCAAAGACTTAGAGCAAATAGTAAAAGCGTAATCAGCACTTTGCCCTTTCTGGCTTTATGGTCTCGGTCAGAGGTGTTGACACCATTCCAAGGAAGAGGGAGGAATCATAAATAAGGTAATTTTTGCCCTCCGCCATTTTCAATGACCAATGTTGGAAAAATGCAGGGCCTGGTGAGTTTAAAATGCATTATGAAATCTAGATTTTTATTTTAGGAGTATGTAGAGGGTGTAGCTGGATAAATTATAATAGATCTGCATCCAGCGCTAATAGCTCCTTGAGCCAAGGAAGGTCACGTAGGTGTTTTGAAGAAAAGCTTTTATTTTGACTTGTGGTGTTTGCAATGAACATAATGTACTGTATTATACAAATATACTTCCTTCTCACCCCCCGCTGGGGGTGGTCTTTGTTGTCCTTTCTCATTCTCTGGTCCTCTACCAGGGACCTGGGAGTTTGAGGGTTCTGTGCAGGATCTTAGTTGTTCCCAGCATTGCGCTTTTCTGGGCAGAGAGTTCAGCTGTTGCTCATGGGATTTGTTGTAGCCATTTTCCCAACTTAGGGGTCACTGTTATAAAAACTTAATTAGAGCTCACCCAGTTGCTCATTACTCATCCACCTGGGGCTCAGACACCGGCCTTGCCCTGGCCTCACATCAGGGATAATAGAGAAAATTGGAGTCCGGCTCAACAGGACTGGATTTTCCTTTTCTTTTTCTTTTTCAAAAGAAATTATAGTGCATACAAAAGAAAAATGTAGAAGTTCGACATAACTAAGTCGACGCGTTTCGACTGCACTAAGCAGTCTTACTCATGACTAGGGGTCACTGCTCCAAGTGCTCCTATCACCACTGGAATCACTGTTGCCTTCACCTTCCACATCTACACATGTGGTCAAAATTGTTGGTACCCCTCTTTTAATGACAGAAAAACCCACAATGGTCACAGAAATAACTTGAATCTGATAAAAGTAATAATAAATAACAGATCTATGACAATGAACAAATGAAAGTCAGACATTGCTTTTCAGCCATGCTTCCATAGAATTAAAAAAAAATATAAAACTCATGAAATAGACCTGGACAGAAATGATGTTACCTCTGAAAATAATTTGACAAAAGAGACATGTTAAATGAAGGTGTGTCCACTAACTAGCATCACAGGTGTCTACAGTCTTGGAATCAGTGAGTGTGGCCGGTATATAGGGCTACATAAACTCACTGTGCTGTTTGGTGACACGGTGGGTATCACACTCAACATGGACAAGAGGAAGCGAAGGAAAGAGTTGTCTCAGGAGATTAGAAAGAAAATTATAGACAAACATGTTAGAGGTAAAAGTTATAAGACCATCTCCAAGCAGTTTGATGTTCCTGTGACTACAGCTGCACATATTATTCAGAAATTTAAGATCCGTGGGACTGTAGCCGACCTCACTGGACGTGGCCGCAGGAGGAAAATTGATGACAAATCAAAGAGACAGATAATACGAATAATAACAAAAGAGATCAGAAAAACTTCTAAACAGATTAAACGTGAACTTCAAGCTCAAGGAACATCAGTTTCAGATTGCACCATCTGTCATTGTATGAGCCAAAGTGCACTTCATGGGAGACGACCAAGGAAGACACCATTTAAAAAAAATATATCATACAAAAGCCAGACTGGAATTTGCCAAACTACATGTTGACAAGCACAAAGCTTCTGGGAGAATGTCCTATGGACAGATGAGACAAAAATGGAACTTTCTGGCAAGGCACATCAGCTCTATGGTTCACAGATGGAAAAATGAAGCATATCGAGAAAACAACACTGTCCCTACTGTGAAACATGGAGGAGGCTCTGTTATGTTCTGGGGCTGCTTTGCTGCATCTGGCACATGGTGTCTAGAATCTGTGCAGGGTACAATGAAATCTCAAGACTATCAATGGATTCTAGAGAGAAATGTGCTGTCCAGTGTAAGAAAGCTTGGTCTCCGTCGCATTTCAGGGGTCTTGCAAAAGGATAATAGTGCAAAACACACAGCTAAAAACACCCAAGAAAGGCTAAGAGTAAAACATTGGACTATTCTGAAGTGGCCTTTTATGAGCCCTGACCTAAATCCTATTGTGCATCTTTGGAAAGAGCTGAAACATGGCATCTGGAAAAGACAACCATCAAGCATGAGACAACTGGAGCAGTTTGCTCTTGAGGAGTGGGCCAAAATGCCTGTTGAGAGGTGCAGAAGTCTCAATGACAGTTACAGGAATCATTTGATTGCAGTGAAGGCCTCAAAAGGTTGTGCAACAAATGATTAAGTTATGGATACCATTAGTTATGAGCAAGTGTACTCACTGCTCGGGTTTTCCCGAGCATGCTCGGATGGTCTCCGAGTATTTATGACTGCTCGGAGATTTAGTTTTCATAGCGGCAGCTGAATGATTTACAGCTATTAGCCAGGCTGAGTACATGTGGGGATTCTCTAGCAACCAGGCAACCCCACACATGTACTCAGCCTGGCTAGTAGCTGTAAATCATTCAGCTGCAGTGATGAAAACTAAATCTCTGAACACTAACAAATACTCGGAGACCACCCAAGCTTGCTCGGGAGCAACGAGTACACTCGCTTATCACTAGATACCATCAATTCTGTCCAGGCCTATTTCATGAGTTTTATGGGTTTTTTTTTTAATTCTGTGGAAGCATGGTTGAAAAGCAATGTCTGACTTTCATTTGTTCATTTTCATAGATTTTTTAGTCATTATTACTTTTGTCAGATTCAAGTTATTTCTTGATAGGGATCAGGGAACCATACATACCAGGATAGGGAAGAGGGGGTCATGTGTATCAGGATGGGGATGAGGGGACCATATATACCAGGATAGAGGATGTTAAGTACAGAATTGACCACAGTTTTTGCTTCAATATTTTTATCCTAATTTCCTCCTCTAAAATCTAGGTGCGTCTTATGGTCTGATGCATCTTATGGTCCAAAAAATATGGTATATATTTATTATAATGTGCATGAGCTATGCACAGTATGGAATTTTACCGCCACTAAATAACAAGGTGAGATATGGCATGGTGAATCACGCTAGCAGCTGCCCCCCCAAAAATTTCTTCATGCATAACAGCTCAAATCACAGAACTATGTCACCACAGCACTAAATGACAAAGTGGGATATGGCATGCTGTTTCAGATTTAGATAATGAAAAAATAATATTTAGGACACTATACTCGTACATGGAGCACAAAAAAAGCAGTGGATGACACACTTGTATGACGTGCACTATTGTCTTTGGCTGTGAACCTCAGTAATGGCAAAAAAATGCTGGAAAGTTGATTTCACAGCCACACAGGACACTACCTAGCTAAAGTATCTGAGTAAGAAGCCAAGCTAACTAGCTAAAATCTAGCTTGTAACACTGCCACCATCTCAGGAGTAGCCTCTCTACGTTATTACAGTGTTAAAATGGATCTAAAATAAGATGTCCATTTTTATATGGAAAGGGACATTTGATTTCAGCAGCCAATGACACAGCCGTTGTATCAGGACATTGTGGATGTTTCCTGTGCCCTAATTAGCTAACCGCAATGTACATAAAGTTAGGAAAAAAGAAAAATTACAGTTTGCAATCATGCCGTGTCTCTGAGCTCTGCAAACCCGCTCTCCTCATCAAACATGTGCCAAACACTCATGATACACCACCATTATCATTGCAAGAGAGCCAATAAACAAGCTCTCCATGCATGTGTCATGACTGTTGCACAGCCGTGACACATGCAGCTGCGGATCTAAAAGCTGATGAGTCGTGCAGCTTATTCATTGAGCTCTAAAGCTTGCTGAATAAGCCCTGACCCAATCAAATTTGCTAATCTCTACTGCTGAGAACAATGGGGTCACACTTTTACTCCACTTTAAAAACAGGCAATACAAAATTCAAAATGAATGGAATTTACAGGAAAAAGATATTTTGGAAACATTCTTTCCTGTTTGATTTGCAAAATTTAATAAGGAATTTAATAAGGAGTAGAAAAACTAATTTCAGCAAACCAAAATCTTTATTTTAAAAAATTGGAAATGTCAGTGTAATTTATGAAGAAAGCAAGAAATGACAACAATTTGATGGAAGAGTGGCTTATACATTCATGAAAGGTCTGCTCTGAGTGCAAAGCCTGACAAAAAATACAAGAAGGGACACCCTTGAAAGCACCAACTGTAGCATCTTATTCAAATATTGTGAGGAAAGCTTAGTTTTGTTACTCCCATACTCATATAACATCTGCAGTAAGTGCAAAGGCTGACAAAAATTACAAGCAGGGTCAACTATGCACCCTTGAAGGCACCAACTCTAATGCCTCATTCAAATATTGCAAAGTGCAGTTGTGGTACTCCTACACTCATTAAAGCTCTGCACACAATGCAAAGTCTGTAAAAAAACTATAAGCAGGGTCAAACATAGACCATTAAAGCCACCAAATCTAGTGCCTCATTCAAATAAGAAAGTGTAGTTTTGGAACCACTACACTAATAAAGGCTTTGCACACAGTGCAAAGCCAGGAAAAAATGATAAGGAGGGTAATACAATATACAAACAAAGGTTGCACTCTATCATGCTAAAGCATGTCAATGTGAAATATGTGAAATTTGAATAGCAATAAGGCTTTGGAGTATTAGGACAAAATATGAGATGCTGAGCATAAAGTTTGGCCAAATTTTATGTGCCCATCGTCAAGGTGGTCTCAATCTGATGGGTCCCTGACCTATGTGAATACCTCTCTAAGGCTGATGTCAGAATTCCTGGCTGAATGTGGACACCTCTGTCAGCAATTCCTGCATTTATGGGTATGTATTGACCTGCTGTAATTAAAATCACCACCTGGTGGAGGGCTCTCTTAAGGAGGGTAATACAGTGATCATTAGACCCTTAAAGGCAACAACTGGGGCGCCTTTTTCAAATATTAAAGACTAAAAACACTTTATGTGCTGCTTTCATCTGGTGGTGTGGAAAGGTTGTCGCTAGTCCAGTCTTTTTTCATTTTTATCAGAGTGCACCTGTCAGCATTTTCTGTTGACAGTCAAAAGTGCCTGTCTATTATGACCCCGGCAGCACTTAAAATCCACTCAGACAATACACTAGTGGCAGGGCAGCACAACACCTTCAAGGCATAAGGAGACAGCTCATGCCAGGTGTCCGGTTTTGAGACCCAATATTTGAAGGTCACAGAGGAATTAGGGAGTACACTGGTTTTGTTGGCCAGATATTGCTTGACCATCTTTAACCCCTTAGTGACCGAGCCAAATTTTTGAAATCTGACCAGTGTCACTTTATGTGGTAATAACTCTGCAACGCTTCAACAAATCCCAGTGATTTTGAGATTGTTTTTTCGTGACACATTATACTTTATGATAATGGTAAATTTAGTTCAACATTTTTTGTGTTTATTTATAAAAAATATAAAAAATTTGAGAAAAATGTTAAAAAATTAGCAATTTTCTAAATTTGAATGATTATCCCATTAATCCAGATAGTCATACAACAGCAAACCATTAATAAATAACATTTCCCTCATGTCTGCTTTACATCAGCACCATTTGTAAAATGTTATTTTATTTTGTTAGCATTTTAGGAGGTTTAAAAATGTAGCAGCAATTTTTCATTTTTTCAAAGAAATTTACTACATTTATTTTTTTAGGGACTTATCCATGTTTGAAGTGACTTTAGGGGTCCCATATATTGGGAAACCCCCAAACGTGATACCATTTTAAAAACAGCACCCCTAAACATATTGAAAACTGCTGTCAGGTAGTTTATTAACCCTTCAGGTGCTTTACAGGAATTAATGCAAAGTGGTATGACAGAAGTGAAAATGTGTATTTTTACCACCTAAATGTTGCTAACTTCTAAACAGATTACTACAGCCGTCAGACTCTAAGGCCGCTATTTGGTCATGAATTGCCATCGCAAACTTCAGGACAATAAAATCATGATCTGAGGGCACCAATTGGGATAACGAAGAAGCCCCCACACTCTGTTAACCATTTATAATGATGTAGTCACTATTGACAGCAGCATCTAAGGGGTTAAACAGATTTAGAAGGTGCAAATACTGATCGTGGCTGATACAGCAAGTTGTCAGCTATAGTGTACAACCAACCGATGCTGGATTGTCATCTGTATGGGGAGGCTATTCTCTTATATCTCAGGTCAGTTAAAAGACGTATTGGCGGTCATTAAGGGGTTAAAAACAATTTCCCTCCTTGTCAGAAGAAGGCCCAGGCCTCCTCCTCCTTAGCTGTTATGGCTGGCAATCAGGCAACACAGCGTGCAGTAATCAGCGCACATACAGAGATCTGGCAATAACCCAAAACAATAGGACGAGCTCTGAGACGTGGAATCTCTGTAGACTGCAGTACCTGATCTATCCTCACACAACTGGAAGCAGCAGTGGATTGCGCCTATCCACTACCTATGCAACTCGACACTGCCTGAGGAGCTGACTAGCCTGAAGATAGAAATACAAGCCTGACTTACCTCAGAGAAATACCCCAAAGGAATAGGCAGCCCCCACATATAATGACTGTTAGCAAGATGAAAAGACAAACGTAGGAATGAAATAGATTCAGCAAAGTGAGGCCCGATATTCTAGACAGAGCGAGGATAGCAAAGAGAACTATGCAGTCTACAAAAAACCCTAAAACGAAAACCACGCAAAGGGGCAAAAAGACCCACCGTGCCGAACTAACAGCACGGCGGTGCACCCCTCTGCTTCTCAGAGCTTCCAGCAAAAGACAATAGCAAGCTGCACAGAAAAAAAACAGAAAACAAACTAGAAGCACTTATCTAGCAGAGCAGCAGGCCCAAGGAAAGATGCAGTAGCTCAGATCCAACACTGGAACATTGACAAGGAGCAAGGAAGACAGACTCAGGTGGAGCTAAATAGCAAGGCAGCCAACGAGCTCACCAAAACACCTGAGGGAGGAAGCCCAGAGACTGCAATACCACTTGTGACCACAGAAGTGAACTCAGCCACAGAATTCACAACACTTAGCCTCCACTTCCTCATTGTACCCAATCTGCGCTGAGCAGATGACGAGATGACGCTGGGCTTGGTAATATCTCCCTGTCTCATGTCTTATTCCATCTCCACCAGGTCCATATGCAAAGGCTTCCATTTTAATTGTGAGCAATGACTGTTTAAGTGGGCACAGAAGCCGGATCATTGCACTGGTGTCATTGCCGCTCCCCATGTATTTGTAATCCTCAAAGTCTTGGAGAACCACACAAATGTCAACCATCCATGCCCAGAATGCCGACAGGCATGTTGGAGCTGGTATTCGACATCTGGCCTTTGCTGCTCACAAAGCCTTGCTAGCATGTGTACTGTGGAGCTCCAGCACTCGGTGACATTGCACACCAGTCGGTGAGCTGGCACTACTTGCATGTGCTGCTGTAGCAGAGTGAGAACGTCAGTAGCTGTAGCTGACTTGTGGAATCGCCACTGATGTGTTGTACTTTGACCTGAATCTCTGGCAAATCTTGGTAGGCAGGTTTTCAGAAACTGATGAACTACCAAGTTTGAGAAAGTGGGCCTAGCGTGGAACGTGAATGTGAAATTGCCAAGCTTCACAGCTGCCACTAAGTTACAGCCATTATCACAGATGACCATGCTTGGTTGGAAGTTCTGTGGCAAAAACTACAGATCTGTCTGGTCTGTTATTCCTTTCAGTAACTTTGCCGCTGTGTGCGTTGTTTCTCCTAGACAAATTAGCTTCAGCTGAGCCTGTTGCTGCTTTGCTGAGGCAGTTCTGGAGAGCTTCCAGCTTCAGATTGAAGTGGTTGATGTGTTCTGAGACACCAATTCAGAGATGGAGGATGAGGAGGAGCAGGAGTGGGTGCAGGAACTGTTACAGGAGAAGGAGGAAACCATGATAAAAGTAGGGTCAGCAATCCTCGGCATCGGGAACACATGAGCCATGCCGGGCCGTGTGACTCAGCCCCGGCAACCCCAATCTTCACCTAGTGTGTGGTTGGGGAAATGTAGCATCTCCGGCCACAAACGCTTGTACGCGCTTCGGTTATTAAGTGTACAATCCCATTAACTGTGTTGGTATGGTCATGGGTGATGTTCATGGACACTTGCTTTTACAAGGTATAGATGCCACACTGGTAGAAATCATGGCGGATGAGGACCGGATGAGTCGGTGAAAATCCTCCTTGTGTACAGGCCTAAATGACAACATTTCCATGGCATGCAGCCTGGAAATGTGCCCATTTACTGTTTGAGACTGTGGATGGGTAGCTGGGAGCTTTCTTTTTCATTCCAAGGCGTGGGATAGGGACAGCTGAACACAGTGCAGGTTCAAGTTTTTGGAAGTGCCTGATGATAGTGCCTCAGAATATGTAAGAAGAGGAGCAAGGTTGGAGAGATCTGCACCATTGTCTAAGGCTGGTTTCACATTTGCGTTTTTTTTTTGCGTTTTTGCGCAAAAAAACGCATGCGCTTTTTTTCCCTATACTTAACATTAAAAACGCATGCATTTTTTTGCATGCGTTTTGACGAGTTTTGACAACACATGCGTTTTTTCTCTGCATGCGTTGTGTTGCAGAAATGCAACATGTAGTAATTTTAGCAGCGTTTTTTTGCCGCAAAAAAACGTATTGATGTCTATGTAAACGCATGCGTTTTTAAGCACATGCGTTTGCATGCATTTTAAACGCATGCGTTTTTATAGAAAAACACAAGAATACACACTGAAAAGCCACCCCCTAACCCTAACCCTAAGGGATCCTAACCCTAACCCTAAGGGTAAGGGTTAGGATCCCTAGGGTTAGGGTTAGGGTTAGGATCCCTAGGGTTAGGGTTAAGGTCCCTAGGGTTAGGGTTAGGGTCCCTAGGGTTAGGGTTAGGGTTAGGGTCCCTAGGGTTAGGGTTATGGTCCCTAGGGTTAGTGTTAGGGTCCCTAGGGTTAGGATCCCTACGGTTAGGGTTAGGCCTAGGATTGGGGATAGGGTTAGAGTTTGTGTTTTAGGGTTAGTGTTAGGGACCCTAGGGTTAGGATTAGGGTTAGGGTCCCTAGGGTTAGGGTTAGGGTCCCTAGGGTTAGGGTTAGGGTCCCTAGGGTTAGGGTTAGGATTCCTAGGGTTAGGGTTAGGGCTAGGGTTAGGGTTAGAGTTTGTGTTTTAGGGTTAGGGTTAGGATTAGGGTTGAGGGACCTTGACCTTTTTAGAGTCGAGTCGTGTTTCGCGAAACCCGACTATCTTAGAAGTCGAGTCGAGTGGAATCGGCCGATTATGGCGAAAAGTCGGGTATCGCCCGAAACACGAAACCCAATGCAAGTCAATGGGGGAGCATAGTCGGCAGTGAGTGGAGGCCAGGAAAACACCTACACTGCCCATTTTAATGGCAAAAACATCCATTCTTATTACAGAAGCTTGTCAATCGTAATTTAGCTTATAATAATTGGAAGGCATTTGAAATTGGGGGTCATTTGGCTAAAGTTGTGGGGGGTAGGGCTGGTTCAAGTAATTAGTGGGCCCAGTAAATCTGGACCACGTCACGGCAGTGGAGCAGGGAGAGGTAAGTATTTAAACTTTGCAAGTGCTGTGATCCTGAGCAAGCAGGGGGGCCCACTCGTTGGCATTGGCACTGGCACAGGGCCCCTCAAAGTACAGCGGTGTGTTTGCACGGCGGGGGCGCCTCCCACCGGCAGCAACACTTTTGCGTACTATGAGAGGCCCTGTGCCAGTGACGTCGCCAACTAGTATTCCTCCCCCCACCTGATGAAGGAACCTGCACTTTCATCTGCACCTTCCTCTTTGTCCCCGTGTAAGGTTGTATGGTATGCGGGAAGAGGAACCTGACTTTCAGCAGGGTCACAATCTTGCTGTGTAGCGTGCACAGGGAATTTTGCGTTATGGGTCAATGTACCAGCAGGCTGGGCAATGGGCAGGATGAGGAGGAAACACAGATATAGGCCCAAAGAATAAAGTGGGCTAAATGCAGTTAAAAATTGGTAACACAGGACTAACCAGGGGGCATTGCAGTGGAGGACAACTGGAATGAGAGGCTGACACAGAGAGTAGGCCCAAATCAGTAAGTAGTCGACATGCAGTTCAAAATTGGCAACCGTAGTAAACAGGCGGCACAGCTTTGTTCAGTGGAGGAGAACAGCAAGGAGTGGCAGACACCGATAGTAGGCCCTAACCCAACTAGTAGGCCAAATGCAGTCTAACATTAACAACTACTTAACGAGAGCCTGAAAATGGAATTTCAGGACAGGAAACCAGGAGAACAGCAAGGAGTGGCAGACACCGATAGTAGGCCCCAAACCAACTAGTACGCCAAATGCAGTTGTTCCATTTAACCACAATTTAATGAGAGCCTGAAGATAGAAGTTCAGGAAAGGCAACCTGGAGAACACCTTGGAGTGTAGCACACCATCTCTCTACACCCCATACCCAATTTGTAGGCCTAATGCAGCGTAGTTTCCAACAACTACTAAACGAGAGCCGGAAGAGCGAAGCTCAGGAAAGGCAACCTGGAGAACACCTTGGAGTGGAACACACCATCTCTCTACACCCCATACCCCATTTGTAGGCCTAATGCAGTGTAGTTTCCAACAACTACTAAACGAGAGCATGAAGATCGAAGCATTGGCGAGGAAACCTGGGGAACACCTTGGAGTGGAACACACCATCTCTCTACACCCCATACCCAATTTGTAGGCCTAATGCAGCGTAGTTTCCAACAACTACTAAACGAGAGCCAGAAGATCGAAGCTCAGGAAAGGCAACCTGGAGAACACCTTGGAGTGGAACACACCATCTCTCTACACCCCATACCCAATTTGTAGGCCTAATGCAGTGTAGTTTTCTACAACTACTAAACGAGAGTAGGAAGACCGAAGCAATGTGGACAAAACCTGGGGAACACCTTGGAGTGGAACACACCATCTCTTTACACCCCATACCCAATTTGTAGGCCTAATGCAGCGTAGTTTCCAACAACTACTAAACGAGAGCCGGAAGATCGAAGCTCAGGAAAGGCAACCTGGAGAACACCTTGGAGTGGAACACACCATCTCTCTACACCCCATACCCAATTTGTAGGCCTAATGCAGTGTAGTTTCCAACAACTACTAAACGAGAGCATGAAGATCGAAGCATTGGCGAGGAAACCTGGGGAACACCTTGGAGTGGAACACACCATCTCTCTACACCCCATACCCAATTTGTAGGCCTAATGCAGCGTAGTTTCCAACAACTACTAAACGAGAGCCGGAAGATCGAAGCTCAGGAAAGGCAACCTGGAGAACACATTGGAGTGGAACACACCATCTCTCTACACCCCATACCCAATTTGTAGGCCTAATGCAGTGTAGTTTTCTACAACTACTAAACGAGAGTAGGAAGACCGAAGCAATGTGGACAAAACCTGGGGAACACCTTGGAGTGGAACACACCATCTCTCTACACCCCATACCCAATTTGTAGGCCTAATGCAGCGTAGTTTCCAACAACTACTAAACGAGAGCCGGAAGATCGAAGCTCAGGAAAGGCAACCTGGAGAACACCTTGGAGTGGAACACACCATCTCTCTGCACCCAATACCCAATTTGTAGGCCTAATGCAGTGTAGTTTCCAAGAACTACTAAACGAGAGCCGGAAGATCGAAGCTCAGGAAAGGCAACCTGGGGAACACCTTGGAGTGGAACACACCATCTCTCTACACCCCATACCCAATTTGTAGGTCTAATGCAGCGTAGTTTCCAACAACTACTAAACGAGAGCATGAAGATCGAAGCATTGGCGAGGAAACCTGGGGAACACCTTGGAGTGGAACACACCATCTCTCTACACCCCATACCCAATTTGTAGGCCTAATGCAGCGTAGTTTCCAACAACTACTAAACGAGAGCCAGAAGATTGAAGCTCAGGAAAGGCAACCTGGAGAACACCTTGGAGTGGAACACACTATCTCTCTACACCCCATACCCAATTTGTAGGCCTAATGCAGTGTAGGTTCCAACAACTACTAAACGAGAGCATGAAGATCGAAGCAATGGAGAGGAAACCTGGGGAACACCTTGGAGTGGAACACACCATCTCTCTACACCCCATACCCAATTTGTAGTCCTAATGCAGTGTAGTTTCCAACAACTACTAAATGAGAGCCGGAAGATCAAAGCTCAGGAAAGGCAACCTGGAGAACACCTTGGAGTGGAACACACCATCTCTCTACACCCCATACCCAATTTGTAGGCCTAATGCAGTGTAGTTTCCAACAACTACTAAACGAGAGCATGAAGATCGAAGCATTGGCGAGGAAACCTGGGGAACACCTTGGAGTGGAACACACCATCTCTCTACACCCCATACCCAATTTGTAGGCCTAATGCAGTGTAGTTTTCTACAACTACTAAACGAGAGTCGGAAGACCGAAGCAATGTGGACGAAACCTGGGGAACACCTTGGAGTGGAACACACCATCTCTCTACACCCCATACCCAATTTGTAGGCCTAATGCAGCGTAGTTTCCAAGAACTACTAAACGAGAGCCGGAAGATCGAAGCTCAGGAAAGGCAACCTGGAGAACACCTTGGAGTGGAACACACCATCTCTCTACACCCCATACCCAATTTGTAGGTCTAATGCAGCGTAGTTTCCAACAACTACTAAACTAGAGCATGAAGATCGAAGCAATGGAGAGGAAACCTGGGGAACACCTTGGAGTGGAACACACCATCTCTCTACACCCCATACCCAATTTGTAGGCCTAATGCAGTGTAGTTTCCAACAACTACTAAACGAGAGCCGGAAGATCGAAGCTCAGGAAAGGCAACCTGGAGAACACCTTGGAGTGGAACACACCATCTCGCTACACCCCATACCCAATTTGTAGGCCTAATGCAGTGTAGTTTCCAACAACTACTAAACGAGAGCATGAAGATCGAAGCAATGGAGAGGAAACCTGGGGAACACCTTGGAGTGGAACACACCATCTCTCTACACCCCATACCCAATTTGTAGGCCTAATGCAGTGTAGTTTCCAACAACTACTAAACGAGAGCATTAAGATTGAAGCAATGGCGAGGAAACCTGGGGCACACCTTGGGGAGGCAGACACCGTTAGTAGGCCCTACCAAAGTTGTACCCCCAATGCAGTTTTAAAATTCCTAGAGGCTGAAAACAAGACTATTGACGCTCAGCTTTTTTCAAAGGAACACAGCTGAATTGAGTGGCGCAGA
This sequence comes from Ranitomeya imitator, assembly GCF_032444005.1. Classification (NCBI taxonomy): domain Eukaryota; kingdom Metazoa; phylum Chordata; class Amphibia; order Anura; family Dendrobatidae; genus Ranitomeya; species Ranitomeya imitator. The sequence goes on from NC_091283.1 coordinate 34,100,900, forward strand.
CAGACACAGGTAGTAGGACTTAAACCAAAAATGTGGCTCACTGCAGCTTAAAAAAGTTACAGGGGTACACAAGCAGCAGTGCTCTGGGCAGTGGAGGACAATTTCAATAGTGGACCGCAGACAGACTTTGTACGCCTACTATTAAAAACAGGATGCTCTATGCAATTAAAAATAGGTTCCAGGGGTCCACGGGCAGCAGTGGTGTGGTCAGTGGACGAGTATTGGAAGGAGGGACCGCAGACAGGCGTAGTAGGCCTAACATAACAAAATTAGGCTGTAGACACTGTAAAATTGGTTCCAGGGGTACACGGGCAGCAGTGGTGTGGTCAGCGGAGGAAAATTGGAATTAGGGACTGCAGACAGACTTTGTAGGCTGTCCCCTGTGGACCATGCATCCAACACATTAACCCAGTGCGCCGTAATGGACACGTAACTTTTTGTGGACATGCCTACTGGTCCATGCGTCTCTTGTCAGGTGCACCTTTCTACTGTTTGATTGCCTGAGTGCTATGACAATGCAGACTTTTTCATGCCGGTGGAGGGCTGGGATGGCTTTTCTCGCAAAAGAAATGTCGACTGGGTAGCTTGAACCGTTGCACAGCGTAGTTCATCTGGGCTTTCTAAATATAAAACAAAGAAAAAAAGGAGGCTACATGCACTTTCAGCTGGGTTCCAGGGGTACACGGCCAGCATTGGTCTGGTCAGTGGAGAACTATTGGAAGGAAGGACCGCAGACACGCTTCTAAGGCCTAACATAATAACAGATGGCTGTAGGCAATTTTAAATTGGTTCCAGGGGTACACGGGCAGCAGTGGTGTGGTCAGTGGAGGTCTAGTGGAAGGAGTGACCGCAGACAGGCATCGAAGGCCTAACATAATAACTAGTGTTGAGCGATACCGTCCGATACTTGAAAGTATCGGTATCGGATAGTATCGGCCGATACCCGAAAAATATCGGATATCGCCGATACCGATATCCGATACCAATACAAGTCAATGGGACATCAAGTACCGGAAGGTATTCTCATGGTTCCCAGGGTCTGAAGGAGAGGAAACTCTCCTTCAGGCCCTGGGATCCATAGGGATGTGTAAAATAAAGAATTAAAATAAAAAATATTGATATATTTACCTCTCCGGCGGCCCCTGAACTCAGCGCGGGTAACCGGCAGGCTTCTTTGTTCAAAATCAGCGCTTTTAGGACCTGAGAATCACGTCCCGGCTTCTGATTGGTCGCGGGCCGCCCATGTGACCGCCACGCGACCAATCACAAGCCGCGACGTCACCGCAAGCTATTAACGCGCTCATTTTTAAAAATGAGCGCGTTAATGACTTTCAAAGACGTAGCGGCTTGTGATTGGTCGCGTGGCCGCGACCAATCACAACCCGCTACGTCTTTGAAAGCCATTAACGCGCTCATTTTTAAAAATGAGCTCGTTAATTGCTTGCGGTGACGTCGCGGCTTGTGATTGGTCACTGCCGCGACCAATCACAACCCGCTACATCTTTGAAAGCCATTAACGCGCTCATTTTTAAAAATGAGCGCGTTAATAGCTTGCGGTGACGTCGCGGCCGCGACCAATCACAACCCGCTACGTCTTTGAAAGCCATTAACGCGCTCATTTTTGAAAATGAGCGCGTTAATAGCTTGCGGTGACGTCGCGGCTTGTGATTGGTCGCGTGGCCGCGACCAATCACAAGCCGCTACGTCTTTGAAAGTCATTAACGCGCTAATTTTTCAAAAATGAGCGCGCTAATAGCTCGCGGTGACGTCGCGGCTTGTGATTGGTCGCGTGGCGGTCACATGGGCGGCCCGCGACCAATCAGAAGCCGGGACGTGATTCTCAGGTCCTAAAAGCGCTGATTTTGAACAACGAAGCCTGCCGGTTACCCGCGGACTCACCAGGGGCCGCCGGAGAGGTAAATATATCAATATTTTTTATTTTAATTCTTTATTTTACACATCTCTATGTATCCGATACCGATACCCGATACCACAAAAGTATCGGATCTCGGTATCGGAATTCCGATACCGCAAGTATCGGCCGATACCCGATACTTGCGGTATCGGAATGCTCAACACTAATAATAACACATTGCTGTTGGCAATTTTAAATTGGTTCCAGGGGAACACGGGCAGCAGTGGCCTAGACAGTGTAGTAGTAGTAGAAAGAACGGACCGCAGACAGGCATCGAAGGCCTAAAATAAAAAAATTGGGCTGGCTGTAGGCAATGTTAAATTGGTTCCGTGGGTACACGGGCAGCAGTGGTGTGGTCAGTGGAGGCCTAGTGGAAGGAGTGACCGCAGACAGGCATCGAAGGCCTAACATAATAACACATGGCTGTAGGCAATTTAAAATTGGTTCCAGGGGTACACGGGCAGCAGTGGTGTGGTCAGTGGAGGCCTAGTGGAAGGAGTGACCGCAAACAGGCATCGAAGGCCTAACATAATAACACATTGCTGTTGGCAATTTTAAATTGGTTCCAGGGGAACACGGGCAGCAGTGGCCTGGTCAGTGTAGTAGTAGTAGAAAGAACGGACCGCAGACAGGCATCGAAGGCCTAAAATAAAAAAATTGGGCTGGCTGTAGGCAATTTTAAATTGGTTCCGTGGGTACACGGGCAGCAGTGGTGTGGTCAGTGGAGGCCTAGTGGAAGGAGTGACCGCAAACAGGCATCGAAGGCCTAACATAATAACACATTGCTGTTGGCAATTTTAAATTGGTTCCAGGGGAACACGGGCAGCAGTGGCCTGGTCAGTGTAGTAGTAGTAGAAAGAACGGACCGCAGACAGGCATCGAAGGCCTAAAATAAAAAAATTGGGCTGGCTGTAGGCAATTTTAAATTGGTTCCGTGGGTACACGGGCAGCAGTGGTGTGGTCAGTGGAGGCCTAGTGGAAGGAGTAACCGCAAACAGGCATCGAAGGCCTAACATAATAACACATTGCTGTTGGCAATTTTAAATTGGTTCCAGGGGAACACGGGCAGCAGTGGCCTGGTCAGTGTAGTAGTAGCAGAAAGAAGGGACTGCAGACAGGCTTCGAAGGCCTAACATAACAAAATTGGGCTGTTGGCAATTTAAAATTGGTTCCAGGGGTACACGGGCAGCAGTACAATGGTCAGTGGAGGCCTAGTGGAAGGAGGGACCGCAGACAGGCTTCGAAGGCCTAACATAACAAAAATGTCAATACAATGGTATTGTCAGTGCCAGGCATTGAAGGATGTCAGCGCATAGACTAAACATTGGTGGAGCTGTGAGAAATAATTTTGCAAGTGGTAGAGCACTGTTTGAGCTGGGGGGGGAACTGTCTTGTGGCCGGCGGTACAGGCCCAGGGCCCCTCATATTACAACGGTGTGTCTGACGTTGGGTGCGCACCACCACCGCCAGAGACACTTTATTGTACTATGAGGGACCCAGTGGCAGTGCCGTCGACCAAAAGCGGGCACACCCACCTCTTCAGAAAAAAAACAGCACTCTCACGGGTGCTGGCGCCAAGTGGCGATACCACGGCCCCGTGTGGGGAGTTTGGCCATTTAGGGAGGTGTAAACATGTCGTATGCTGGACAATCAGGTGCAGAAAATTACGAGATTGGAAAAGGCATTCAGAATAGTCCACAGGCAAGACCTTTTCATAGGAAAGCTAGGTGTCAGCCGGGCAAGGTGGGGCAAAAGATTTCGAAATCCAGTTGTGGTTCATTTTAATGAAGGTTAGATCATCTACATTTTGGGTAGCCAGACGAGTCCTTTTTTCTGTTAGTATTGAACCTGCAGCACTGAATACTCTTTCTGATAGGACACTAGCTTCCGGGCAAGCAAGCTCCTGCAATGCATATTCTGCCAATTCTGGCCAGGTGTCTAATTTGGATGCCCAGTAATCAAATGGGAATGACGGTTGAGGGAGAACGTCGATAAGGGATGAAAAATAGTTTGTAACCATACTGGACAAATGTTGTCTCCTGTCACTTTGAATTGATGCTGCAGTACCTGTCCTGTCTGTGGTCATAGCAAAATCACTCCACAACCTGGTCAGAAAACCCCTCTGGCCAACGCCACTTCTGATTTCTGCCCCTCTAACACCTCTGGTCTGCTGGCCCCTGCAGCTCGTGTGAGAACGATCACGGGCGCTGTGTGCAGGGAATGCCAGAAGCAAACGGTCAACAAGAGTTGATTGTTTGGTTGCTAATATTAGTTCCAAGTTCTCATGTGGCATTATATTTTGCAATTTGCCTTTATAGCGAGGATCAAGGAGGCAGGCCAACCAGTAATCGTCATCGTTCATCATTTTAGTAATGCGTGTGTCCCTTTTGAGGATACGTAAGGCATAATCCGCCATGTGGGCCAAAGTTCCAGTTCTCAAATCTGCGGTTGTGCTTGGTTGAGGGGCAGTTTCAGGCAAATCCACGTCACTTGTGTCCCTCCAAAAACCAGAACCCGGCCTTGCCGCGCCAACAATTTCCAGTGGCCCCGGAAAAGCTTCCTCATGAAAAATATAATCATCCCCATCATCCTCCTCGTTCTCCTCCTCCTCTTCGCCCGCTACCTCGTCCTGTACACTGCCCTGGCCAGACAATGGATGACTGTCATCAAGGCTTTCCTCTTCCTCAGCTGCAGACGCCTGATCCTTTATGTGCGTCAAACTTTGCATCAGCAGACGCATTAGGGGGATGCTCATGCTTATTATGGCGTTGTCTGCACTAACCAGCCGTTTGCATTCCTCAAAACACTGAAGGACTTGACACATGTCTTGAATCTTCGACCACTGCACACCTGACAACTCCATGTCTGCCATCCTACTGCCTGCCCGTGTATGTGTATCCTCCCACAAAAACATAACAGCCCGCCTCTGTTCGCACAGTCTCTGAAGTATGTGCAGTGTTGAGTTCCACCTTGTTGCAACGTCTATGATTAGGCGATGCTGGGGAAGGTTCAAAGAACGCTGATAGGTCTGCATACGGCTGGAGTGTACGGGCGAACGGCGGATATGTGAGCAAAGTCCACGCACTTTGAGGAGCAGGTCGGATAACCCCGGATAACTTTTCAGGAAGCACTGCACCACCAGGTTTAAGGTGTGAGCCAGGCAAGGAATGTGTTTCAGTTGGGAAAGGGAGATGGCAGCCATGAAATTCCTTCCGTTATCACTCACTACCTTGCCTGCCTCAAGATCTACAGTGCCCAGCCACGACTGCGTTTCTTTCTGCAAGAACTCGGACAGAACTTCCGCGGTGTGTCTGTTGTCGCCCAAACACTTCATAGCCAATACAGCCTGCTGACGTTTGCCAGTAGCTGCCCCATAATGGGAGACCTGGTGTGCAACAGTGGCAGCTGCGGATGGAGTGGTTGTGCGACTGCGGTCTGTGGACGAGCTCTCGCTTCTGCAGGAGGACGAGGAGGAGGAGGAGGGGGTGCGAACGGCTACAGCCAACTGTTTCCTAGACCGTGGGCTAGGCAGAAATGTCCCAAAATTGCTGTACCCTGTGGACCCTGCATCCACAACATTCACCCAGTGTGCCGTGATGGACACGTAACGTCCCTGGCCATGCCTACTGGTCCATGCATCTGTTGTCAGGTGCACCTTTGTGCTCACAGATTGCCTGAGTGCATGGACGATGCGCTCTTTAACATGCTGGTGGAGGGCTGGGATGGCTTTTCTGGAAAAAAAGTGTCGACTGGGTAGCTCGTAGCGTGGTACAGCGTAGTCCATCAGGGCTTTGAATGCTTCGCTTTCAACTAACCGGTAGGGCATCATCTCTAACGAGATTAGTCTTGCTATGTGGGCATTCAAACCCTGTGTACGCGGATGCGAGGCTAAGTACTTCCTTTTTCTAACCATAGTCTCATGTAGGGTGAGCTGGACTGGAGAGCTGGAGATCGTGGAACTAGCGGGGGTGCCGGTGGACATGGCAGACTGAGAGACGGTGGGAGATGGTATTGTTGCCGCCGGTGCCCTAGATGCAGTGTTTCCTACTACGAAACTGGTGATTCCCTGACCCTGACTGCTTTGGCCTGGCAAAGAAACCTGCACAGATACTGCAGGTGGTGCGGAAAATGGTGGCCCTACACTGCCGGAAGGGATGTTGCGTTGATGACTAGCTTCATTGGCCGAGGGTGCTACAACCTTAAGGGACGTTTGGTAGTTAGTCCAAGCTTGCAAATGCATGGTGATTAAATGTCTATGCATGCAACTTGTATTGAGACTTTTCAGATTCTACCCTCTGCTTAAGGTAGTTGAACATTTTTGACAGATGACTTTGCGCTGATCAATTGGATGTTGTTTAAAAAAATGCCAGACTGCACTCTTTCTAGCATCGGATACCTTTTCAGGCATTGCAGACTGAGCTTTAACCGGATGGCCACGCTGTCCTCCAACAGGTTTTGGCTTTGCCACGCGTTTTGGGCAAGATACGGGCCCGGCAGATGGAACCTGTTGCGATTTTGATGCCTGCTGCGGCCCCTCCTCCTCCGCTTCAGAACTGCTGCCGCCTGCACCCTGTTCCCCCAATGGCTGCCAATCGGGGTCAAGAACTGGGTCATCTATTACCTCTTCTTGTAGCTCGTGTGCAACTTCGTCTGTGTCACCGTGTCGGTCGGTGGTATAGTGTTCGTGATGGGGCAACATAGTCTCATCAGGGTCTGATTCTTGATCATTACCCTGCGAGGGCAATGTTGTGGTCTGAGTCAAAGGACCAGCATAGTAGTCTGGCTGTGGCTGTGCATCAGTGCACTCCATGTCAGATTCAACTTGTAATGGGCATGGACTGTTAACTGCTTCACTTTCTAAGCCAGGGACGGTATGTGTAAAGAGCTCCATGGAGTAACCCATTGTGTCGCCTGCTGCATTCTTCTCTGTTGTTGTTTTTGCTGAAGAGGACAAGGAAGCGACTTGTCCCTGACCGTGAACATCCACTAACGACGCGCTGCTTTTACATTTACCAGTTTCACGAGAGGAGGCAAAAGAGCTAGAGGCTGAGTCAGCAAGATAAGCCAAAACTTGCTCTTGCTGCTCCGGCTTTAAAAGCGGTTTTCCTACTCCCAGAAAAGGGAGCGTTCGAGGCCTTGTGTAGCCAGACGACGAACCTGGCTCCACAGCTCCAGACTTAGGTGCAATATTTTTTTTCCCACGACCACCTGATGCTCCACCACTACCACTACCCTCATTACCAGCTGACAATGAATGCTCCCGGCCACGACCTCTTCCACCAGACTTCCTCATTGTTTTAAAAACGTAACCAAACTAACGGTATTTGTTGCTGTCACACAACTTACACGGTGAGCTATAACTTCAGTATGATTTAGCTACCCCTTTACAGGTGGGTGAGACCGCAAGGAAAATCAGGCACAATGTTACACACTCTGTTTTTGGTGGCAACAAATGAGAGAGATGCCACACACGCAGGACTGTCACTGAAGCACAAATGTAAATATTAATCTCCCACTGATTTGTTTTTTTTTTTTTTTTTTTCAGGGAGACTTTAGAAAAAAAAATAATAGAATAAAATGATTTTTTAAGGAAGAATTTAGAAACCAAATAAAATAAAATGATTTCTTCAGGGAGAATTTAGAAAACAAATAAAACAAAAAATAGGCTTTCTATGGCCCACTGAGTGAGAGATGACGCACACAGGAGTCAGGAGTGGCACACAAGCCCAGAGGCCAATATTGTTCTCCCAATGATTGATGTAGTGATTTTTTCAGGTAGATTTTGGAACCCAAATCAAGCTAAAAAAATAATAGGCTTTCTATGGCCCACAATTGGAGAGAGAGAGAGAGAGAGATGGCACACCCAGGAGTCAAGACTGGCACACAAGCAGAAAGGGCAATATTAATCTCCCACTGATTTGATTTTTTTTTTTTTTCAGGGAGACTTTAGAAAAAAAAAATAATAAAAAAAAATGATTTTTTCCGGAAGAATTTAGAAATCAAATAAAATAAAATGATTTCTTCAGGGAGAATTTAGAAAACAAATAAAACAAAAAATAGGCTTTCTATGGCCCACTGAGTGAGAGATGACGCACACAGGAGTCAGGAGTGGCACACAAGCCCAGAGGCCAATATTGTTCTCCCAATGATTGATGTAGTGATTTTTTCAGGTAGATTTTGGAACCCAAATCAAGCTAAAAAAATAATAGGCTTTCTATGGCCCACAATTGGAGAGAGAGAGAGAGATGGCACACCCAGGAGTCAAGACTGGCACACAAGCAGAAAGGGCAATATTAATATCCCACTGATTTGATTTTTTTTTTTTTTTCAGGGAGACTTTAGAAAAAAAAAACAATAAAAAAAAATGATTTTTTCCGGAAGAATTTAGAAACCAAATAAAATAAAATGATTTTTTCAGGGAGAATTTAGAAAACAAATAAAGCAAAAAATAGGCTTTCTATGGCCCACTGAGTGAGAGATGACGCACACAGGAGTCAGGAGTGGCACACAAGCCCAGAGGCCAATATTGTTCTCCCAATGATTGATGTAGTGATTTTTTCAGGTAGATTTTGGAACCCAAATCAAGCAAAAAAAATAATAGGCTTTCTATGGCCCACAATTGGAGAGAGAGAGAGAGATGGCACACCCAGGAGTCAAGACTGGCACACAAGCAGAAAGGGCAATATTAATCTCCCACTGATTTTTTTTTTTTTTTTCAGGGAGACTTTAGAAAAAAAAAATAATAAAAAAAAATGATTTTTTCAGGAAGAATTTAGAAACCAAATAAAATAAAACGATTTTTTCAGGGAGAATTTAGAAAACAAATAAAACAAAAAATAGGCTTTCTATGGCCCACTGAGTGAGAGATGACGCACACAGGAGTCAGGAGTGGCACACAAGCCCAGAGGCCAATATTTATCTCCCACTGATTGATTTAGTGATTTTTTCAGGTAGATTTTGAAACCCAAATCAAGCAAAAAAAATAATAGGCTTTCTATGGCCCACAATTGGAGAGAGAGAGACAGATGGCACACCCAGGAGTCAAGACTGGCACACAAGCAGAAAGGGCAATATTAGGCTTTCTATGGCCCACAATTGGAGAGAGAGAGAGAGAGATGGCACATCCAGGAGTCAAGACTGGCACACAAGCAGAAAGGGCAATATTAATCTCCCACTGATTTGATTTTTTTTTTTTTTTCAGGGAGACTTTAGAAAAAAAAAAATAATTAAAAAAATGATTTTTTCAGGAAGAATTTAGAAACCAAATAAAATAAAACGATTTTTTCAGGGAGAATTTAGAAAACAAATAAAACAAAAAATAGGCTTTCTATGGCCCACTGAGTGAGAGATGACGCACACAGGAGTCAGGAGTGGCACACAAGCCCAGAGGCCAATATTTATCTCCCACTGATTGATTTATTGATTTTTTCAGGTAGAATTTAGAACCCAAATCAACCAAAAAAATAAATAGGCTTTCTATGGCCCACTATTTGTGAGAGAGATGGCACGCTCAGGACTGGCACACAAGCCCAGAGGCCAATATTAATCTCCCACTTTTTTTTTTTTTCAGGGAAAATTTATAAACCCAATAAAAAAAATAAAAAGGCTTTCTATGGCCCACTATCTGAGAGAGAGAGATGGCACGCTTAGGACTGGCACACAAGCCCAAAGGCCAATATTAATCTCCCACTGATTGATTTATTGATTTTTTCAGGTAGAATTTAGAACCCAAATAAAGCAAAAAAAAAAATAAATAGGCTTTCTATGGCCCACTGAGTGAGTGATGATGCACACAGGAGTCAGGAGTGGCACACAAGCCCTGAGGCCAATATTTTTCTCCCACTGATTGATGTAGTGATTTTTTCAGGTAGATTTTGGAACCCAAATCAAGCAAAAAAATAAATAGGCTTTCTATGGCCCACTGAGTGAGAGATGGCACAGACAGGGATGGCACTCTAGCAGAAATGCCAATCTTAATCTCCCACAAAAAAAAAAAAGGAACTGTCCTTCAATTACTATCTCCCTGCAGTAATCTCAGCCAGGTATGGCAGGCAGCAATAAGGAGTGGACTGATGCACAAATTAAATAAAAAGTGTGGACAAACAAAAAAGATAGCTGTGCAGAAAGGAAGGAACAAGAGGATTTGTGCTTTGAAAAAAGCAGTTGGTTTGCACAGCGGCGTACACACAGCAATGCAGCTATCAGGGAGCCTTCTAGGGCAGCCCAATGAGCTACAGCGCTGAGGGGAAAAAAAAAAAAATGTAGCTTCCACTGTCCCTGCACACCGAAGGTGGTGTTGGACAGTGCAAATCGCTACAGCACAAGCGGTTTGGTGGTTAATGGACCCTGCCTAACACTATCCCTGCTTCTGACGAAGCGGCAGCAACCTCTCCCTAAGCTCAGATCAGCAGCAGTAACATGGCGGTCGGCGGGAACGCCTCTTTATAGCCCCTGTGACGCCGCAGACAGCAAGCCAATCACTGCAATGCCCTTCTCTAAGATGGTGGGGACCAGGACCTATGTCATCACGCTGCCCACACTCTGCGTTTACCTTCATTGGCTGAGAAATGGCGCTTTTCGCATCATTGAAACGCGACTTTGGCGCGAAAGTCGCGTACCGCATGGCCGACCCCGCACAGGGGTCGGATCGGGTTTCATGAAACCCGACTTTGCCAAAAGTCGGCGACTTTTGAAAATGAACGACCCGTTTCGCTCAACCCTAGTTAGGATCCCTAGGGTTACTAGGGTTCCTAACCCTAACCCTAGGTATTTCTGTTTATAGTGGGTTTTCTAGTTAATTTTGATGATTGGCAGCTGTCACACACTTCTCATCATGCGTTTCAAAAACGCAAACGCAGGAAAAAACGCATGTAAACGCGTCAAAACGCTGCGTTTGTGTTAAAACATGCAAAAACGCATGCGCCTAAAAAACGCAGCGTTTAAACGCGTTTAAACGCGTTTTTTCACCAAATGCGTTTGCATTTAAAACGCTGCGTTTTTAAATGCAAACGTGAAACCAGCCTTAGACAGAGGATTGGGATCACCTAGCACAAGGGAAGAGGCAGTGGTGTCACCCACTGGCACCATTTGTGGACCCAGGTGTTCAGCCCACCGATGATGGTTCTTAGATAACATGTGCCTGATCCTGCTCGTGGTGGTTAGGCTCTTAGTGGTCAGGCCCCTGCTGATCTTGGTATGTCACAGTTTGCAAATGACAATATTCTCAGAACGCTCTTTAAAAAAGTCCTAGACTGGGGAACACTTAATGCTTTTAGGGAGAAATTCATGAGTGCCGGTGCTCTGCAGAACAGTTGCTTGCCTTCTCTCTCTGGTCACCCCACTGCCATTTCCTGCCTGTTTAAGTGTTGCTGATTACTCACCCTCAGCACTACTGGACTCGCTTTTCATGCAAGCTTCCTAGTTTGGGTCAGTGACTTTGTCATCTACTGCCTCGTCTTCCATCCCCGGACCATGGTCCAACTGACTTGGTGACTTAACAACAACCTGACTTATCGACAACTGTGTCTCATCATCATCTACGACCTGAGACAAAATTTGCTTTCCCCAAAGTCATCTTCTTGCCACTGTGGCTGCTCTAAGGTTTGCACATCACTACACAGCATCTCCTCCTGTCCCTTTTGGAACATGGTGAGAGGCCACAATCAAGAAAATAATTTGTATAGCGCTCCTTGGAGTGTTGTTGTGTGGGATCACTGGTCTCCTAGGACTCAACATGGTAGGAGGAAGGAGGATCAGGGAGAGTATTTAATGATCCTGACTGTTGGCTGGTGAGACCGAAGACTGGGTGGTGCTGGGAAATATGATTAGAAGCGCTATCTGCAATCCAACCTACCACTTGTGTGAAATGGTGTGGCTTCAGAAGTGGTGCCCTGTGCCTTACTGTAAAGTGGAACAGGAAGCTATGTGTCATGGATGGGCGTGTTTCTTGTGCTCCAGCAACCGGAGCAGTTGCACCTGCCATACGTCCTTGGCGTCTACATGCACAATTATCAGCCATTCCAATTCCCCACCCCTTACCATAAGCCTTACGCTTTTTCTAATAGCTAGGTCACTGGAAAAAAAGTTTCCTCTCTGAGGATCTATTTATACCTAGGATTGTGATGGTCACAAGGGGGCATTCTTTACATCTAGAGGAAAGAAGATTTTTCCACCAACATATAAGAAGATTCTTTACTGTTAGGGCAGTGAGAATCTGGAATTGCTTGCCTGAGGAGGTGGTGATGGCGAACTCAGTCGAGGGGTCCAAGAGAGGCCTGGATGTCTTCCTGGAGCAGAACAATATTGTATCATACAATTATTAGGTTCTGTAGAAGGACGTAGATCTGGGGATTTATTATGATGGAATATAGGCTGAACTGGATGGACAAATGTCTTTTTTCGGCCTTGCTAGCTATGTTACTATGTTATGTTACTATGTAACACCAAGGAATGCGATAAAGTCTGTTGATGACTAATTGAATCCACAAAAAATGTGTGAACTTTGCTTTGAGTTTTATATACCACCATAATGAAACACTAACCACGTTAAACTATATGAATGACTAATTCAATCCAGAAAAAGTTTTGAATGTTTTTTTGAAGTTTAATATACCAGAGTAATGTAACACAAAGGCTGCTGTCACACCAGCAGTATTTGGCCAGTATTTTACATCAGTATTTGTGCCAAAACCAGGAGTGGAATAAATAGAGGAAAAGTATAATAGAAACATATGCACCACTTCTGTATTTATCACCCACTCCTGGTGTTCGCCTACTTTATAAACGTTAGTGACTAATGTGTAAACTACAATATTTCAAAATGCTTACTAGTAAATTAAAAACAAACAAACCTCAATCTAAAAAAAAAAAAATAACCAAAAACAAACAGAAGTGAAAACCACTCTGAAAAAGAAAATATAAAAAATATCAATTAACAAATACCGTATATACTCGAGTATAAGCCGACCCGAGTGTAAGCCGACCCCCCTAATTTTGCCACAAAAAACTGGGAAAATTTAATGACTCGAGTGTAAGCCTAGGGTGGAAAATGCAGCAGCTATCGGTAAATGTCAAAAGTAAAAATAGATGCCAATAAAAGTAAAATTAATTGAGACATCAGTAGGTTAAGTGTTTTTGAATATCCATATTGAATCAGGAGCATCATATAATGCTCCATAAAGTTTGATGGGCCCCATTAAATGCTCCATATTAAAATATGCCCCATATAATCCTGCATAAAGAGTAATAAGGGCCCCAAAAGATGCCCCATAGACACATTTGCTCAATATAATGCTGCACAAATGTTATGGCCCCATAAGATGATCCATACAGACACTTGCCCCATATAATGCTGCACAAACGTTATGGCCCCATAAGATGCTCCACACAGTCACTGCCCCATATAATGCTGCACAATCATTATGGCCCCATAAGATTCTCCATACAGACACTGCCCCTTATAGTGTTGCACAATCGTTATGGCCCCATAAGATGCTCCATACAGTCACTTGCCCCATATGCTTTGGCTGCGATAAAAAAAAATATCATATACTCACCTCTCCGTCGCTCAGGACCCCGGCACTTTCACCTGCTCCTCTTTCGGGTGCGGCTCCGTCTAGCACTGACATTCAGCACAGGGCGCGCACTGACAACGTCATCGCGCCCTCTGACCTGAGCGTCACAGCCAGAGGACGCTGATGACGGAGCCTCACCGGAACGAGGAGCGGTAAATATTGCGCAGCGCTGCGCTCCCCCTCCCCGTATACTTACCTGCTCCTAGCGTGGTCCCTGCGCGTCCCTGCTTCTCCCGGCACCGCATATTCTTCCTGTACTGAGCAGTCACCGTTACCGCTCGTTACAGTAATGAATATGCAGCTCCACTCCTATGGGAGGTGGAGCTGCATATTTATTACTGTAATGAGCAGTACCATGTGACCGCTCAGTACAGGAAGAATATGCAGCACTGGAAGAAGTAGGGACGCGCAGGGACCGCGCCAGGAGCAGGTAAGTATAATTAGACAGCCCCCGTTCCCCCTCACCTGCCGACCCCCAGGTATGACACGAGTATAAGCCGAGAGGGGGACTTTCAGCCCCAAAAAATGGGCTGGAAATCTCGGCTTATACTCAAGTATATACGGTACCTGATAAAATAATACCTTTGAGATCCAATACAATACATTATGGAAATTATAGTTTGACTGATAGGCTGTAAAGTTTCATAAAGACTAATATTTTAATTCTATTCAATCTATGACTCTCTTATATAGGAGCTAAAACATTTTAATTATATCAATTAATACAAATTTCTGATCATACTATGCTGTAATACTATAGTGTAAATGAGTGTCGTAATTATTATTTGTTTTGTTAATTGTTTAACCTGATTATATGAAACCACTTATAGCCGATGAGTCACCTTCATTGGCCCAATACGCATCTGAGCCGAGGTCTGTATGTAGATTGTGTTTACGGCTGAATTTACCAAGAGACATCTAGTGCCTAGGGTGGAGTTTCAACCAGTTTCCTATATTGGATCATGGTTTTTTGATTGCTGGAACAACAGTCAGTAAGTAAGGACTATTTTCTGTTGCTCCACCAATCTGTCAAGTTTACACATACCGCAGCATTGGCAAAAATGTATGACCTCACCTGCAAGACTGATCAGTCACTAACTGCTGATATAGACTAAAGCACAGGGGTATCTGGGTAAGGTCAGGCAGGGCATTCTTTCTGGGTGCAACAGTCAGGGGGTGCTGTGTCTCCCCCGCAGCTGCATTTTACTGCCCCGTGGATGGCAGAATACAGATGTATTTCTGTACTGCTGGGCGTTCTGATTATGTATTCCTGTACTGATGGTGGTCCTAGTAATGTATTAATGTAGAGAAAAAAACAACAACAGGCAGAGATGCTTATATACTGTGTGTATATATGTATATATATATATGTGTGTGTTAGGGGTCAAGTTCCCGCTTCTGCACAGGGGGAATCTCGAGCCGTCTCCGCTGCGGTCTCCCATTCTTGTCCAGCCGCAGTGGAGTCTGCTCAGCAAAGACGTCGGTCCCAGCGTCTTGCTCATTCTCACTCTGTTCTGAGAGTTACTGCTGCTTCTCCAGTCTCTGCCATTAAAGTCAGTGCTGGTCAGCAGCGAGCGGACTTCTCTGGGACTAAGTCCTTGTCTGCACGTACTGAGCATGTCCAGGGTAAGATCTCCCGTTGGAGATCGAGGGTCATGTGCTCTGGCTCTGCAGCACATTCCATTGGTCCTTTTGGCAGGTCTTGGAAGGGCAAAGGTACTGTAGCCACTTCCTGTGCTGCTGCTATATAAACTGCGCATGACCGCACGGCCATGCGCTAGTATTGTCTTACAATTGAATATGTGTGTTTGTTGTGAGTGCAAGTCGTTCATTAAATACCCCTACCCTATTGAATGACTGTTCGCGTATGGAGTATGGCTGCTATCTAGCGCCCGACTAATCACTCAACGTGTCACACACGTATCAGCGTCTATTGCTGTGACCGCCAGTGCGGCGCCACGCGCCAGTAGTGCGCTTCCTGACCCACGTCTGGGTGCTTAGTGGTGCCTGCCAGCACGGCACAGTTCGCACTTCGGTGCTCTAATTATAAGAGTTGCCTAACACACCCTGTTGCGGTGTTGTGTCAGCAAGTGATCTAATCGGACTTCAATCCTGTGTCTTGGGGTTGTGTTCGCTGACTCCTTGCTTGCACTCTTTAGTGCGGTATTGCGGACCTGTGGTTTTACCGGGTTCGCTTCCACCGCCATATTACGCTGCCATTTACTAGCAGCAGGTTTTTACCTGCACGGTGGACCCCGGACTGCGAACGCATCTATTACATCTTTCTTGGTGCGTTCCGCCAGTCCTAACAGAATACTAGCGCCAGGGTCTGGCTAGTAAATGGCAGACGATCAGCGTTTACAGCGGTACATCCAGCAGCTGGAGGGAAGGTTGGCGGCTCTAGAGCGTTCAACCTCAGCTGTGGATGTCACTGCTGTCGCTGTTCAGGCTGCAAGTGTAGCCGCAGCCAGTTTGTCCGCTGCCACCTCTGCCCCGACTTTATCCCGTCTCCCGCTTCCTGACAAGTTTGCTGGTGACAGTAAACAATGTCGCGGATTCGTAAGCCAGTGCTCCATACACCTTGAGCTCCTGGCGGCGCGTTTCCCTACGGAACGGGCGAAAGTGGGATTTATTTTATCTCTCTTGTCGGGCAGGGCGTTGGAGTGGGCAACGCCACTTTGGGAGCGTGATGACCGTGTGGTACAGAGTGCTCCGCTCTTTCTGGACGCTCTGAAGCAGGTCTTTTTGGGACCCCGTATTACACACGATTACACACGCTCCAGTTATTGACAATCACTCAGGGTTCGTCCGTGGTCAGTCAGTTTGCCATCCAGTTCCGGACTCTAGCCTCGGAGTTAGAGTGGTCGGATAAAGTTCTAATTCCGGTGTTCTGGAGGGGACTGGCAGACCACGTGAAGGACGCCTTAGCCACCAGGGAGATACCCGCCACACTGGAGGAGCTTATTTCTCTATCTACCCACATCGACCTCCGTTTTCACGAACGAAGGTTAGAGCAGACCCAGTGTAGGCAGAGGTTTAAACTGGCTCCCACCTTCGCCAGACCTCTTGAATCTTCCATTTTGGCGTCCGACTCCCATGAGCCCATGGAGGTTTCTCGAGCGGGACCTAAGTCTCAGGCCGCTTGAGTACCCATGGTTTGTAAAAATTGTCACCAACGAGGACATTACACTAATAAATGTCCACGGCGGTCGGGAAAACGATCGCGTCTAGTAACCTTAGGGGGAGGTTCACTAGACACAGCGGCTTTTTCCTCCAAACTGTCCTTTAAAGGGACAATCCTGTTTGACTCATCCACTCTACCAGTCGAGCTTTGTGTGGATTCAGGAGCAGAGGGAAATTTCATGTCCTCTGCTTTTGCTTTGCACCACGCTGTACCACTTGTTATGCTCGCCAAACCTGTAACTGTTAGAGTTGTGAATGGGTCGACACTTCCACAACAAATCACACACCAGACTGTTCCATTCTCGTTGTCCATGTCCCCTTCCCACCAGGAGATTATTTCCCTTCTAGTCCTACCCGAGGGAATGGATGAGATTTTACTGGGAATACCCTGGCTCCATTACCACTCCCCACATATTGAGTGGTCCTCTGGGAGAATATTGGGTTGGAGTAAGTCTTGTATGGGCAGGTGTGTGAGTGAGTGTGTACAGGTCTCTACTACCGAGGTACCCGCAGACCTTTCATCTCTTCCAAGGTACTATTGGTGCTATGCAGATGTATTCTCTAAAAAGGCAGCAGAGACTCTACCGCCTCATCGCCCTTATGACTGTCCTATTGACCTCTTGCCTGGAGCTGAACCTCCTCGGGGAAGGGTATATCCCCTCTCTCTCCCTGAGACGGAGGCTATGTCTCAATACATCCAGGAGAATTTGGCAAGAGGATTCATTAGGAAGTCAGTGTCTCCTGCAGGGGCGGGATTCTTCTTCATACAGAAGAAGAACGGGGAATTACGTCCTTGCATTGATTACAGGGGTCTCAATGCTATCACCATTAAAAATAAGTACCCGTTGCCCCTGATATCGGAGCTCTTTGACAGGCTAAGGGGAGCAAAGATATTCACCAAACTAGATCTGCGGGGTGCCTACAACTTAATTCGCATCCGTGAGGGGGACGAATGGAAAACGGCATGGCTTTCAATACCAGGGATGGGCACTATGAGTACCTGGTGATGCCCTTCGGGCTCTGTAATGCCCCAGCCGTTTTTCAGGACTTTGTCAACGATATCTTCCGGGATATGCTTTCCACCTCGGTTGTAGTCTATCTGGATGATATTCTCATCTTCTCTCCAGATATTGACTCCCACCGGAGAGATGTTGGCAGAGTCTTCGAACTCTTACGGGCGAATTCCTTATATGCAAAGTTGGAGAAGTGTGTGTTTGAACAGGAGTCCTTGCCTTTCCTGGGCTATATCATCTCGGCCCAGGGATTGGCTATGGATCCTGCCAAACTACAAGCAGTGATGGACTGGCAGGAACCCCATTCTCTTAAAGCGGTGCAGCGCTTTATGGGGTTCATAAATTACTATCGCCAGTTCATTCCCCACTTCTCAACTTTGGTAGCTCCCTTGGTATCCCTCACCAAGAAGGGAGCGAATCTCAAATCGTGGTCCGAAGGGGTCTCCAAGGCCTTCTCTTCTATAAAGTCCCATTTTGCCAGTGCTCCTATCTTACATCGTCCCAATGTGGGTAAGCCATTCCTTTTGGAAGTGCATGCCTCATCCGTTGGTGCTGGAGAAGTCCTCTATCAAAAGGATGCTCAGGGTCGGAAGCACCCATGCTTCTTTTTCTCAAAGACCTTCACACCAGCGGAGAGAAATTACTCCATCGGGGATAGAGAGTTGCTGGCAATGAAGTTGGCCTTTTCGGAGTGGAGACTTCTCTTGGAGGGTGCTCGGTTCCCATTCCAAGTTTTCACGGATCACAAGAATTTGGTCTATTTACAAACAGCCCAGCGGCTGAATTCTCGTCAGGCCAGATGGTCCTTGTTTTTCTCCCGGTTCCACTTTACCCTACATTATCTCGCCGGGGAGAAGAACATTCGTGCTGACGCTCTCTCTCGCTCCTTCGTGTCAGCTGAGGAGGAGGAGGACGAGCCTCGGCTCATTGTCCCTTCGGAGAGTCTGAGAACTGTAGCTCCGGTTTCGCTGGAGTCTGTGCCCCCGGGCAAGACTTTTGTTCCCATCAATTTGCGTCCGGAGGTTCTCGCTTGGGTTCATTCATCCAGAGTGGGTGGACACTTTGGGGCAAAAAGGACATCTGAGCTACTGGCGAGGACGTACTGGTGGCCACATATGGTTCGTGACGTCGGAGACTATGTTCAGGCATGTGTCTCTTGTGCCAAGAATAAGTCTTCCCGACAACGGCCAGCTGGTTTGGTATACCCTCTGCCGGTGGCAGACAGGCCCTGGGAGATGGTCGGGATGGATTTTGTTGTGGGTCTGCCCAAGTCTCGTGGCTGTACCATTATTTGGGTAATCACCGACCATTTTTCTAAAATGGTGCATTTGGTGCCGCTTCCCCGGTTACCTTCTGCACGGGCCTTGGCATCGTTGTTTGTCAAACACATCTTTCGTCTTCACGGTATGCCAGACAAAATTGTCAGTGACCGAGGTCCCCAGTTTGCGTCTCGGTTCTGGAGAGAGCTTTGTCGTCTTCTCAGTATCGAGTTGAATCTCTCTTCGGCTTATCATCCCGAGACGAATGGGTTGGTAGAGAGAGCCAACCAGACCTTGGTCACATATCTGCGACATTTTGTTTCGGCTAAGCAGGAGGACTGGGCATCTTTGCTACCGTGGGCGGAGTTTGCTCTTAACAATGCCGTCGCTGATTCCACTGGACAGACTCCATTCCTCCTTAACTATGGTCAGCATCCGCGGGTACCTGTGCCCATGCCCGTGTCTTCCGCCGATTCCAGGGTGGCAGACTGGGCTGTGGAGGCACGGGACATTTGGGATCGCACTCAGGATGCCATTCAGGCTTCCAAGGAGAGAATGAGGTCCTCCGCCGACGCACATCGGCGCCACGCTCCAACCTTTGCTCCTGGCGACTTAGTGTGGCTCTCCGCCCGTAACATCAGGCTGCGAGTTGAGTCTACCAAGTTTGCACCTCGTTACTTAGGTCCTTTTAAGGTCCTCGAACAGGTTAATCCTGTGGTTTACCGTCTGGCCCTTCCTCCACGCCTAGGTATCACCGACACCTTTCACGTGTCCCTCCTTAAGCCCGTCTACATGTCCCGGTTTTCTGAGTCATCTACTGGGACGTCGGGTTCGTCTACGGACGATTACGAGGTGAACGCTATCTTGGGGTACAAGGTGGTTCGTGGCAAAAAATTTTATTTGGTGGATTGGAGGGGT
Organism: Ranitomeya imitator; assembly: GCF_032444005.1. Classification (NCBI taxonomy): domain Eukaryota; kingdom Metazoa; phylum Chordata; class Amphibia; order Anura; family Dendrobatidae; genus Ranitomeya; species Ranitomeya imitator. Next base: position 34,120,761 of record NC_091283.1, read on the forward strand.
TACGGTCCTGAGGATAGATCCTGGGAGCCTGCTGAGCACATTCAGGCTCCGCAGCACATTGCTGCCTTCGAACGTAGCGAGGCCCAAGGAGGGGGGGGGCCATGTTAGGGGTCGAGTTCCCGCTTCTGCACAGGGGGAATCTCGAGCCACCTCCGCTGTGGTCTCCCATTCTTGTCCAGCCGCAGTGGAGTCTGCTCAGCAAAGACGTCGGTCCCAGCGTCTTGCTCATTCTCACTCTGTTCTGAGAGTTACTGCTGCTTCTCCAGTCTCTGCCATTAAAGTTAGTGCTGGTCAGCAGCGAGCGGACTTCTCTGGGACTAAGTCCTTGTCTGCACGTACTGAGCATGTCCAGGGTAAGATCTCCCGTTGGAGATCGAGGGTCATGTGCTCTGGCTCTGCAGCACATTCCATTGGTCCTTTTGGCAGGTCTTGGAAGGGCAAAGGTACTGTAGCCACTTCCTGTGCTGCTGCTATATAAACTGCGCATGACCGCACGGCCATGCGCTAGTATTGTCTTACAATTGAATACGTGTGTTTGTTGTGAGTGCAAGTCGTTCATTAAATACCCCTACCCTATTGTATGACTGTTCGCGTATGGAGTATGGCTGCTATCTAGCGCCCGACTAATCACTCAACGTGTCACACACGTATCAGCGTCTATTGCTGTGACCGCCAGTGCGGCGCCACGCGCCACTAGTGCGCTTCCTGACCCACATCTGGGTGCTTAGTGGTGCCTGCCAGCACGGCACAGTTCGCACTTCGGTGCTCTAATTATAAGAGTTGCCTAACACACCCTGTTGCGGTGTTGTGTCAGCAAGTGGTCTAATCGGACTTCAATCCTGTGTCTTGGGGTTGTGTTCGCTGACTCCTTGCTTGCACTCTTTAGTGCGGTATTGCGGACCTGTGGTTTTACCAGGTTCGCTTCCACCGCCATATTACGCTGCCATTTACTAGCAGCAGGTTTTTACCTGCACGGTGGACCCCGGACTGCGAACGCATCTATTACATCTTTCTTGGTGCGTTCCGCCAGTCCTTACAGTGTGTGTGTGTGTATATATACATTTAGGGCCAGAAATATTTGGACAGTGACACAAGTTTTGTTATTTTAGCTGTTTACAAAAACATGTTCAGAAATACAATTATATATATAATATGGGCTGAAAGTGCACAATCCCAGCTGCAATATGATAGTTTCCACATCCAAATCGGAGAAAGGGTTTAGGAATCATAGCTCTGTAATGCATAGCGTCCTCTTTTTCAAGGGACCAAAAGTAATTGGACAATGGACTCTAAGGGCTGCAATTAACTCTGAAGGCGTCTCCCTCGTTAACCTGTAATCAATGAAGTAGTTAAAAGGTCAGGGGTGGATTCCAGGTGTGTGGTTTTGCATTTGGAAGCTGTTGCTGTGAGCAGACAACATGCGGTCAAAGGAACTCTCAATTGAGGTGAAGCAGAACATCCTGAGGCTGAAAAAAAGAAAAAATCCATCAGAGAGATAGCAGACATGCTTGGAGTAGCAAAATCAACAGTTGGGTACATTCTGACAAAAAAGGAAGTGATTGGTGAGCTTGGGAACTCAAAAAGGCCTGGGCGCCACGGATGACAACAGTGGTGGATGATTGCCGCATACTTAATTTGGTGAAGAAGAACCCGTTCACAACATCAACTGAAGTCCAGAACACTCTCAGTGAAGTAGGTGTATCTGTCTCTAAGTCAACAGTAAAGAGAAGACTCCATGACAGTAAATACAAAGGGTTCACATCTAAAAAAGAGAGAAAAAGAAGCCACCCAAAAAAATCCGCACACCACCTATATAATATATCCAAAAGGAACAACTTTATTGGTAACAAACACATTTAAAACCAGTTAAAACCAATACAAAAAAACAGCTCCCCCATAAGGTCTGTTTCAAAAGCAATCACTGCATAAATGGCATAAGTAATACACAAGGTGATGCTCCCCTGAACCATATAACATAACACTGCTGAAATAACCAACATGCACATATATTTTCAGTATGGATATATATACCTACACATGTAGAAAACACCTACTGATGTAAACCTATGAGTCATGAATGTAACAGGGCATAGATCCTACTGCCCCCAGTAATGCATGCTAACCATGGAAAGTATATATACAAAAGAAGAGAGGACCCCACACAAGAGGATCCTCCAGCAGCATATACGCAGCAAACCAATACTACCTAAAATAGGAGGGGCAGCACAGCACCAGACGTGCAGAACAAGACCAGATGGTGGGAGATCCCAACGCGTATCGCGGTGACAAAGGACCGCTTCGTCAGGGGAAGTAGCTTACCGCAAAAGGTGCCATCCTTTTATATCCAGCAGTACAGCCATAAGTGGACGCCGCTGTGTGTACTGATGAAGACCGGAAGCAAGAGACCGGAAATAGGAGGTGGAGGTCAGGTGGACACAACAATTACTAGCGCCTGCGCAAAAGAGGAAGGACGCTAGAAGTGGGCAGACGTCTCTGCCCATATAGTTCCAATGCGCACGCGCCGATGACACTGCCGGCGGTCCGCATAGAAACAAGGGAGGGGAGGAGCCTAATTGAGAAGGAAACCTCCCCAAGATAACAGTGACAGATATAGCGATCCCGATGGGCACGAATGCATACCAAGGGCGGAAAAGAGAAAAAGGGGGAAGGGAAAAGGAAAAAAGAGGGGAGGAAGGAAGGGGAACAAAAATATATATTTAAATATTCTCAGGAACAGTTAAGGCTGATATAGAAAAATACGGATAGTACAGCCCAACTGATTGGGGGAGTGATCCTAAAAGCAAAAATATCCATATGATTAAATATAACAAATATTCCAAATTTATAATAGATATACACATTAATATAGATACTGAACTTTAAGTATATAACGACGCAACAAAATAATCACCAGGCAAAGCCTAACGTCCCCAATAAGCCCCCCCCCCTTCCGCATCATAATCAATGCCCACAGGGATCCCCACAAGTCCATGTCTTAGCATAAAGTCCAAGTACACCGAATAAAGGAACTGCATAAGCCATCCATTATGTCCCACGACGAAGATGAATCCTCATATCTTCGTCATATATAGCCGAGATCTTGTCCAAAATGCCATTTGTCATGATGAACCGCACAAACGATCAATTCCGCCTTGCGGTAAGAATAAGTCCTCGCATTATAGCCGTATGTGCCCAGGATCTTGTTTAGAAGGTCCCTCCTCATAATGAACACAGAAACAGGTCCAGAATTTCATCCGTCATAATGAATCCAGAAGTATGACTTTCAGTCAGGAAACTTAGCCCAGGAAGCCCGTAAAGAGGAGATCCTCATTAATACCCTGAGGTGCTATAGAGTGGAGTTGATAAATCCATCGAGACTCTACTTGTAAAAGCCTCTTGTATCGAGAGCCACCCCGACCCGAGCTCTTGACCTGCTCCAAGCCAACAATCCTGGTATTGGCATAACTGCCCCCATGATGGAGAAGGAAATGCGAAGCCACCGTGGTAAGTGTCTTACCCTTCCGACTATCCGCAGCCGCTGTCTTAATGGTGGAAAAGTGGGCCTGCATCCTCCGTCGCAGCTCTTGTGAGGTTTGACCTACGTAAATACAAGGGCATGGACAGATCAAGGCATAAATTACATGAGTAGTTTTGCAATTAATATATGCCTTTAACTCATGTGACGTCCGGTCGACAGGATTACAAAAAACATCACGAACCGGACGCATGTATGGACATATGCTACAATCCCCACAAGGGAACGAGCCCCTCAGAAGTATACCACGATTAAGCCTTTGTGTAGGTCTCCTATAATGGCTCTGGGTGAGTATGTCCCTAAAGTTCGGCGCCCTCCTTGCCGTCAATAGTGGCCTGGTACTAACAACCTGGGATGTATGTGTGTCAGTAGTAAGGATCCTCCAATGGTTATTCAGAATCTTGCTCACCTGAGGCCATTGGGTATGAAATCCCGTAATGAAGCGCACATAGTTGTCTGATATCCTTCTGTTGTTAGCTAATAGAGAGTCCTGTGTCTGCCGGCTAGCCCTCTGATAGGCCCGAGAGATGCATTTCCTAGGATAACTCCTACTTTTGAATCTGTTCGTGAGTTCCTGGGCTTCTCTTCTAAAGTCCGAATCCTGTGTACAGTTCCGCCTGGCCCTAAGGAACTGGCCAATTGGAACCCCATCCCTCGTGTGTTTAGGATGAAAGCTCCGATATTCTAAAAGACCATTAGCCGCTGTAGGCTTCCGATACAGGCATGTGGACAGCACACCGTTCTGACATCTGACCTCCAAATCCAAAAAGTTAACTGTAACAGAAGAAAAATGGTGAGTCAAGAAAATGTGGAAGGGGTTATCATTCAGGAAGTCCAGAAATTTGAGAAGTTCCTCCAATGGTCCTGACCAGATGAAAAATATATCGTCTATAAAGCGCGACCATTGTCGCACTCGATTCTTAAAAATATCAGATGTAAAGACGATAGTAGACTCCCACCACCCTAAAAAAAGATTTGCAAAAGCGGGGGCACAACGCGCCCCCATGGCCACTCCAGATATCTGTAAAAAATGTACCCTGTCAAATAAAAAGAAATTGTGCCTCAAAGCAAAATTAAGCAAATCAATGATAAAGGAGTCATGTAGTCTATCCGAATTTACCTGTTGGTCAAGGAAGAACAGGACTGCCCGCATACCATCATCATGGTTGATGTTTGAGTATAGCGACTCAACGTCGCAGGTAACCATGACCTCATCTGGTGCTAGCGTAGCTCCTTTATATATGCTGATAAAGTGCGAAGAATCTCTCACATACGACGGAAGAGTGATGACAAGCGGCTGCAAGAAAAAGTCAACATAGGAACAGGCCTTCTCACATAAGCTTCCGATACTAGAAACTATGGGACGACCGGGGGGCTTGGTAGTACTCTTGTGAACCTTGGGGAGCATATAGAAAGTTGGCGTAATTGGTTGCTCCACCCAAATAAAGTCCCGCTCATGCACATTAATAATTCCTAGTTCGAAGGCTCTATCAATAAGTGTTCTTCTCAATTTGACAGAGAAGACCCCAGTGGGATCAGAGGGCAACCTGCGGTAAAAACGTGTATCGTCCAATTGCCTGAAGGCCTCTTCTTGATACATGTTATGGGGCCATAGGACGATGTTGCCCCCCTTGTCCGCTTCCCTAATCACAAATTCCTGATTGTTCTTAAGATTGAATAGAGCCTTGCGTTCCTGGGTCGAAAGGTTCATACTGGCCCCTGTTTTATCTGGCAAGGCCTCTATATCTTGTTTAACCATTTCAAAAAAAATTTTTACAGCTGGAACTGTAGAAAGGGGGGGACATACCAAGGACCTGTTTTTATGTGGAAATCGTGGCCTACCTGTGGGGCCACTGTCCTCTTGCAATAAATCCATAAGATCCTGAAATACGCTCTGTTCCGTATGCTCCGAGATAGACGTGGATTGTGGATGGCTATGCAGGACCTGTAAAATAATCTTCCTACAAAAAAGAAAAAGATCCTTGATCAATGTAAACTTGTCCATTGATTGTGAGGGTGAAAAAGTCAATCCCCTCTTAAGTACAGATGTTTCAGATGCACTGAGCTGATGTTCTGATAAATTAATAATTTGCAAGACGTCAGTATCAGTAGAATCCTCATACTCACTGGATTGTGTGGTCAGTTGCGGTGTTTCCTCCGTTGGTTGTGAAATACTGGCCTGTAGTTCTTGTTCCTGGTGACACGAGAGAAGAGACCTATGTCTCCTTCGCCCTCGCCTGGTCCTGGTCCTGCTTCTGACCCGCTTTCCGCGGAAGATAAAAAATCACTTGATACATGACCGTCCGAGACCAGGCTGTTCTGTACTGGCTCATTAGGATTAGATCTGACTTTAATCCCCCGACGTTGATTCCCCTGATGTCTCCAATTGAACGCCATTTTTCGATCAAAATCTGATTTATCTCTTAAAAATTTAGATCTCTTTTTGTCCATGATTTCTTTGTCATATTTATCCAAGACCTCCTTTAATTTAGTCTTAAAAGGTTGTATCTGTGATACCTCATCAAATTTACTGAGATCATTCTCCAACCCTTTGATTTCGGATTTGACATGACACAGAAGCTCTCTGTCATGTGTGATCAATAAATTAATCAAAATATGTGAGCACTGTATCAAACCCTCCTCCCAGATGATACGGAAGGCATCGGAGGGTTCCCAAGCGGGAAAAATGGGGATTCTGAGCCCCCTCGGTACCAATTTCAATTTGAGGTACTCCTCCAGACAGCGGATATTCCATAACAATTTGATACCCTGCTTCTGTGCCGCCATTAGCTTTGTCGTCACCTGTGCCAAATCCGAGTCTGGACAGGTATGAACATTGTCCGTAAACGCAGCAGAGGCAGAGGCCCTCCATACGGCCTCTCTAGTGTCCCAATCCATCACACAGTACTGAGTAAACGCCCACCTAAAGACCGTAAGTATAAAAAATGTTCAAAATCAAATAAACAACAAGATCCTAATAAACCGTGTGCTGCCAAGCTAAGAAAAACATCAATAAGATGTTTCAAAGAACCAATGGACTACAATATTGTAGCTGGCGCACTACTATGTAAATCAATCAATATCAAAATAGCGGGGGTGCAAGAAAAGTGGCTGATAACACCATAAAAAAGAGAGAAAAAGAAGCCACCCAAAAAAATCCGCACACCACCTATATAATATATCCAAAAGGAACAACTTTATTGGTAACAAACACATTTAAAACCAGTTAAAACCAATACAAAAAAACAGCTCCCCCATAAGGTCTGTTTCAAAAGCAATCACTGCATAAATGGCATAAGTAATACACAAGGTGATGCTCCCCTGAACCATATAACATAACACTGCTGAAATAACCAACATGCACATATATTTTCACAGGTAATGTACAGATGATCAGGTTTTTAAATACATCAGATAGGGATTGCATACATTAGTTAGGACTGCTCTGATATGGGTATACCGTGAAGATTGGTAGAGCAGCTTAGTATACATTTTTTGCAAAAAACGTATCAACTAAAAACCCTGTTATTTACATCTTTTACTAGCACTTGCGGATTACTGCAAACATTTTTTCAAACTGAGTGTTTTTGGTTTTACCATTCTCTTTTGTGTCTTCACATATATTTTCAGTATGGATATATATACCTACACATGTAGAAAACACCTACTGATGTAAACCTATGAGTCATGAATGTAACAGGGCATAGATCCTACTGCCCCCAGTAATGCATGCTAACCATGGAAAGTATATATACAAAAGAAGAGAGGACCCCACACAAGAGGATCCTCCAGCAGCATATACGCAGCAAACCAATACTACCTAAAATAGGAGGGGCAGCACAGCACCAGACGTGCAGAACAAGACCAGATGGTGGGAGATCCCAACGCGTATCGCGGTGACAAAGGACCGCTTCGTCAGGGGAAGTAGCTTACCGCAAAAGGTGCCATCCTTTTATATCCAGCAGTACAGCCATAAGTGGACGCCGCTGTGTGTACTGATGAAGACCGGAAGCAAGAGACCGGAAATAGGAGGTGGAGGTCAGGTGGACACAACAATTACTAGCGCCTGCGCAAAAGAGGAAGGACGCTAGAAGTGGGCAGACGTGTCTGCCCATATAGTTCCAATGCGCACGCGCCGATGACACTGCCGGCGGTCCGCATAGAAACAAAGGGTTCACATCTAGATGCAAACCATTCATCAATACCAAAAATAGACAGGCCAGAGTTAAATTTGCAGAAAAACACCTCAAGAAGCCAGCTCAGTTCTGGAAAAGTATTCTATGGACAGATGAGACAAAGATCAACCTGTACCAGAATGATGGGAAGAAAAAAGTTTGGAGAAGAAAGGGAACGGCACATGATCCAAGGCACACCACATCCTCTGTAAAACATGGTGGAGGCAACGTGATGGCATGGGCATGCATGGCTTTCAATGGCACTGGGTCACTTGTGTTTATTGATGACATAAGAGCAGACAAGAGTAGCCGGATGAATTCTGAAGTGTACCGGGATATACTTTCAGCCCAGATTCAGCCAAATGCTGCAAAGTTGATTGGACGGCGCTTCATAGTACAGATGGACAATGACCCCAAGCATACAGCCAAAGCTACCCAGGAGTTCATGAGTGCCAAAAAGTGGAACATTCTGCAATGGCCAAGTCAATCTCCAGATCTAAACCCAATTGAGCATGCATTTCACTTGCTCAAATCCAGACTTAAGACGGAAAAGACCCACAAACAAGCAAGACCTGAAGGCTGCGGCTGTAAAGGCCTGGCAAAGCATTAAGAAGGAGGAAACCCAGCGTTTGGTGATGTCCATGGGTTCCAGACTTAAGGAAGTGATTGCCTCCAAAGGATTTGCAACAAAATATTGAAAATAAAAATATTTTGTTTGGGTTATGTTTATTTGTCCAATTACTTTTGACCTCCTAAAATGTGGAGTGTTTGTAAAGAAATGTGTACAATTCCTACATTTTCTATCAGATATTTTTGTTCAACCCTTCAAATTAAACGTTACAATCTGCACTTGAATTCTGTTGTAGAGGTTTCATTTCAAATCCAATGTGGTGGCATGCAGAGCCCAACTCGCGAAAATTGTGTCACTGTCCAAATATTTCTGGCCCTAACAGTATATGAATGTTCGAGGTAGGCCTCTAAAAATTGATAATGGGGGCATCATAAACAACCTTATAAAATTTATTATGAGGATAGTGTGATCATCCTGTTGATATGGTGGTGGAGGAGGTGGAGGATGACACATAAAGACAATATCCTAAAGCGTATACCCATGTTTGGGTTGGAAGGGGTGCATAGGAATAGACCAGAAAAAAAAAACAACACTGGATTTGAGTTGATGTTCCGCTGTAGTCATCAGGTGGTGTACAGAAGTCTGGCCCAATCCAGCCCTTGTTCATCTTGACAAGAGTCAATCTGTCAGCATTTTCAGCTAAAAAACCATCTATGACAAAATGCTAGCGGCAGCGTAGGCCAGGACCTCCAAGGCATAGAGACAGTTCATGCCACATGTCTATCTTAGATACCCAATAGTGGTAAGACACAAAGAAATCTTGGAGGATGCTGGTACAGTCTGCAATGTACTCCAGCATCTTCCAAAATATTTCCCTCCTTGTCAGAGGTCCCCGCACATCAGGGTGTGGGCGACGAGAGGGTCTGAGATAACTGTCCAAAACTTTTGAGAGTGTTCCCCTGCTTCTGCTTTAACTGATGTATGTGTCCCTCGTATCCACTCCTTTGTTGTCCAAGGAAGTGTGACTTCTGCCACCAGCGTTGTCACATGGAAGTATTTTTTGATAATTCTTCAACTAGGGTCTTTGGTACAGGAACATTTTATTAGACCTTTCCACCACGGAAAAGAGAGCTATTAAGTTCTCCTTGTAGTGTGGGTCTAGAAGGGTGACCCATCAGTAACTAGTTTTGGCCAAAATGTGTACATTGCAAGGGTCATGGGAAAGGCAGCAGAAGATAAACTGAGCTACTGTATGTGTGCCAGACTTGCATGTGCCTGAGCATGCTGGTATTTGTGCTGCCTCTGCTGATGCTGGAGTTGCAGATGTTGCAAATGGCTTTTTTTGAGTTAACTGGACTGTCTTTAAAAGCTCCAGACTCGGGAACACCTAACCCTTGGCTTGAGAACTTCACTCGCATTGGTGCTCTGGGTATCAGTTGCCCACCTTGTGACTCAGCCACCCCACTGCCTCTTCCTGCCAGTTGTGGCATTGCAAATTCATCCCATTGTACGTTACTGTCCTCACTAAGCATGTCACATTTCCAGGTTGGGTGAGTGGCTTCATCGTCCACCACCTCGTCTTCCACTTCTGCACCCTGGTCCTCCTCCTGATTTGCTGATGTAACAACACCACTTGCTGGCAATTGTGTCTCATAATCATATTGCTCATTAATTACATTTTCCCATCATCACTGTCTTGTGAGCGTGCTACATGCGATCTCCTCATGTCCCAGTTGAAATGGGCAGGACGATAGTCCAGAATTTATAACTGGAAATGTGAACAGCTCTTGGGAATCTCCAAGCGTGGGATCACTTGTCTCCGGGAACTTGACAAGGTGGGATGAAGGAGGATCAGGGTGAAGATTATGTGGTCCGGAGTCACGGCTACTGAGACTGGACCATGTGGTAGAAAGGGTGATGCTGGCAAAGTGACTGCAAGCATTATCTGCTATCCATCCAACAACCTTTTCACAATGGTCTCGCTTCAAGAGTGATGTTCCTTGCCCCCCCACAAACTGGGAAAGGAAGACAAATCGACATGATGTGTATGTTTGTTATGCTCCCGCAGCAGGCACAGTTTCACCTTGCCCACAGCCTCAACCTCTTCGCTTAACATCAGCATTACGTTCACTTTGCTGTCCCTTATCACATGCTTTGCACATTTTTTATTACGTATTATATATCCCTGTTGAGAAAATGTTACAGATAGTATAATTAAAGAGCTTGTCCAAGTTTGAGATGAAAGTCTGCAGTCACTTTAGGTGACACTGTGCACTCACTGCACACTTTTAGGATTCTCCCTTGCCGGTGGTAAGAGTGGACAGACATGTGAGCACAGTCAGGTGATTTGCATACTTCTGTCCACATTCCGACTAAACATATCCAGCCTCAATTCATTTTCATCGAGTGAGGCTATGCATGTCTAGTTGACACATTACCGCATGTATGCAAATCACATACTTGTGGTTTCATGACCTCCCACTCTCACCACGGCACCAAAGAATCCTGACAGAATGCAGCTTGTGCTGTGAGAATTCAGAAGTCTGCAGTCACATAGAAGTGCAGTCACAGACTCATCACAAACTTGGACAACCTCATTACTGTTCCTAACATAAATAGAAACATGGTAGCCCTTAACTTGTCAGACAGCAAAACACTTTATTAACATATCCATGTATCACATAATCTTACAATTTATAAATTGTTCCATGTGTACAGGATCAGAACCAATAACAGCACAAGAATCCATCACCAGAACCACCAGCTGTACACAAAAGCATCACTAGAACCCCTATCAGTACAGAAATTCATAATCAGGACCACCAGCAGTACAGAAATACATTCGTATAATCACTATCAGTATAGAAACACAGCATCAAGTTCATCATCAGTACAGAAATACATCACCAGAACCACTAGGAGTACATTAATACATTGAAAACCACAAAAAGAGGAAAAAATCCTCCAATATTCAAGAAAAAAACAAAACAGGCAGAGATGCTTACCTGTATAACTGGGCCTCAATACAATTGCACTGACAGGGTGCAGCGGACCCAAGTAAACTGGCAACTGCACAGGTGCAATACCAAATGAAACAGCCAGCCTTCAATCAGGGATTGGCCCTGTGGCACACAATGCAAAAAATATATACTCTGTATGTGGCAATGTTCACAAAAGGAATGCAGAGCATCTGGTTCCCTCTTTTTGTGGTTTTCATGTTAGAGTAGGACTGGCAAACATAAGGACCCTTGACGCGGATTGCCAGCATACATATTATGGCCAGAATATCAACCAATACCTTACATATATTGATATTTTTTTGCAAGTTGTTTTTTTTTCGGGGTGTAGTTGGGCCCATCAGAATTTTTTTTCCCATTATTAAGGAGTGGGTATCCTAGACTGGTAAACATTTACCCCTGGGGTATATAAATACAGTAAAGGAAATAATTATTTGATCCCTTGCAGATTTTGTAACTTTTCCCACTGACAAAGACATGAATAGTCAATAATTTTAAGGGTAGGTTAACTGTAACATTGAGAGATAGAATATCGAAAATAAAATCCAGAAAATCACATTGTTTAAATTATATAAATTTATTTGCATTTTGCAATGAGAAATAAGCATTTGATCCTCTACCAACCATTAGGAGTCCTGGCTCCTACAGACCACTTAGAAGCTCCTAATCAATTTGTTACCTGCATTAAAGACAGCCTGTCTTACATAGTCACCTTTATAAAAGACTCCTGTCCACAGACTCAATTAATCAGTCAGACTCTAACCTCTACAACATGGGCAAGACCAAAGAGCTTTATAAGGATGTCAGGGACAAGATCATAGACCTACAAGAAGCTGGAATGGGCTACAAAACCATAAGTAAGGCGCTGGGTGGGAAGGAGACAACTGTTGGTGCAATAGTAAGAAAATGGAAGAAAAACATCTCTCGCCTTGACTACTGCAACCTCCTGCTCTGTGGCCTCCCCTCGAACACTCTCACACCCCTCCAATCTATTCTAAACTCTGCTGCCTGACTAATCCACCTGTCCCCCTGCTATTCCCCAGCCTCTCCCCTCTATCAATACCTTCACTGGCTCCCCATTGCCCAGAGACTCCAGTACAAAACCCTAACCATGACATACAAAGCCATCCACAACCTGTCTCCTCCATACATCTGTGACCTCGTCTCCCGGTACTTACCTACACGCAACCTCCGATCCTCACAAGATCTCCTTCTCTACTCCCCTCTTATCTCCTCTTCCCACAATCGTATACAAGATTTCTCTCGCGTATCACCCCTACTCTGGAACCCTCTACCACAACACATCAGACTCTCGCCTACCATCGAAACATTCAAAAAGAGCCTGAAGACCTACCACTTCCGACAAGCCTACAACCTGCAGTAACCACCGATCGACCAAACCACTGCACAACCAGCTCTACCCTCGCCTACTGTATTCTCACCCATCCCTTGTAGATTGTGAGCCTTCGCGGGCAGGGTCCTCTCTTCTCCTGTACCAGTTATGACGTGTATTGCTTAAGATTATTGTACTTGTTTTTATTATGTATATCCCTCCTTACATGTAAAGCGCCAAGGAATAAATGGCGCTGTAACAATAAATAATAATAATAATAATAAATACAAAACGAATGTCAATCGTCATCGATCTGGGGCACCATGCAAAATCTCATCTTATGGGGTATCTTTGATCATGAGGAAGGTGAGAGATCATCCTAAAACTACACGGGGGGAACTTGTTAATGATGTCAAGGCAGCACAAATTACGCTGAAAAAGTTTAAAATCCCGCAAGATCCCCCTGCTCAAGAAAGCACATGAGCAGGCCCATCTGAAGTTTGCCAATAAACACCTGGTTGATTCTGTGAGTGATTGGGAGAAGGTGCTATGGTCAGATAAGACAAAAATTGAGCTCTCTGGCATTAACTCAACTCGCCGTGTTTGGAGTGAGAGAAATCCTGTCTGTGACCCAAAGAACACCATCCCCACTGTCAAGCATGAAGGTGGAAACATTATGCTTTGAGGGTGTTTCTTTGCTAAGGGAAGAGGACTACTTCACCGCATCAATGGGAGAATGGATGGAGCAACGTACCATAAAATCCTGAGTGATAAACTCCTTCCCTCTGCCAGGACATTAAAAATGGATCATGGCTGGGTCTTCCAGCAAGACAATGACCCAAAACATACAGCCAACGCTAAAAAAAAAGCAGATTAAGGTTATGGAGTGGCCTAGCCAGTCTCCAGACCTTAATACCATAGAAAACTAGAAAACTTATGGAGGGAGCTGAACCTCCGAGTTACCAAGCGACAGCCTCAAAATCTTAATGGTTTAGAGATAATCTGCAAAGAGGAGTGGACCAAAATTCCTCCTGACATGTGCGCAAACCTCATCATCAACTACAAAAAAAGACTGACTGCTGTGTTTGCCAACATGGGTTTTGCCACCAAGTACTAAGTCTTGTTTGCCAGAGGAATCAAATGCTTATTTCTCACTGAAAAAGGCAAATAAATTTATATAATTTATACAATGTGATTTTCTGGATTTTATCTTCGATATTCTATCTCCCAATGTTAAAATTTACCTACCCTTAAAATTATAGACTGTTCATGTCTTTGTCAGTGGGAAGAGTTACAAAATCAGCAAGGGATCAAATAATTATTTCCTACACTGTATTTATATACCCACAGGGGTAAATGTTTACCAGTCTAGGATATCTACTCCTTAAATTTGGGGGAAATAATTCTGATGCCTCCACTACGTCTCTTCATAGGGGTATTGGAGTGCCTATCGGAGAAGAACTTTTCTGCAAATCAAATTTGCCGTGATAAATCGCGCGAACAAGAAAATTTGAATTTTGCCTTATCTGCTTATCTCTATGATGTTTTAATTTAGTTTTAACTGGTACAGAAGAGTAATTTGTCTAATGACGCTGCTTCCCATCATGGGAATCAAATGATTTATATGTTTTCTTAAAGACTACAATGTATTAATTTTGCTTGGGCATTTTACAAGTGATTTTGGTTTGCTCTCGTTGCCGCAGGCCCTCATTTCGCATACTGATAGTAAATCAAACACAAAGGAAATGCATCAACTGAAAAAGTTTGAGATGTTCTGCATATATTACATGTAACTCCTGTTTCTGGACTAAAGGCGGGACAAAGATTGCTGAACAACACCCAGAGTCAAAAATGAATTACACAGAGGTTAACAATATATAAAGTACCAATACATAGCTAAAAGGATGTGCTCTTCTTATGTAGCCACAAATATTTGATAGAGACTCCAATTTCTCAAGACACAATTACACTACAATATGAAAAATGCTAGGAAAACCATTGATTGGCGGCAACTCGCATCACAACCCGGGGTGTCAAAATACAGAGATGTCTAGTATACACATCTCCCAACAGAGTATCAGAAAAATATGCTTTTTTTCAGAGATTGTCATCTTTCACCGCTCATTTTGGCATATGTTGAGTCTATATGAATGATAAGGAAGGACAAATCTGCATTTGAACATTTGTGATAGATGCATAAATGTGGTGTTGTGTTACATTTACAAAAATGAAGTTGTTTTATATTTTATGATGTATGCCTATTAAATTTTAGAAAAATATTTAGAATTGAGAGTCCTCAGTGGTTGATACCTTTTAATGGCTAACTGAAAAGATGGTAACAAATTGCAAGCTTTCGAGACTACACAGGTCTCTTCATCAGGCAAAGACTAAAACAAATTCTGAAGAATCACATATTTATGCCCAACATAGCACAGAGAAAAAAAAAGGATAACCATGGATAAAACAGGTGACATGAAGCAGAATTACCATGAGTGATAAACAGTTATGTCCATAAATATTGGGCCAGCTCTTAGATAAGGGATGTTTTATTGTCCTCTGATTAGGGTCTCTGTTGTGATGACCCCTTATAGTCTGAAGGGGAAATTCCTTAGTTGATGTAAAAAGACATAAATCCATGCAACACATTCATTCCTCCACTAAGGCTGTCAAAGGTCGTCATCAGTTTATATTCCCATACTCTTCTGTCTCTCATAGATTTGAAGCTACCTTTTAACACAAGTAATTTCATGTCCATAATGTTATGATTTGGGAGACAGAAATGTATTGCCACAGGTAGATCCATTCTTTTTTCTCTTATTGTATGGCGATGAGAGTTCATCCTTGTTCTTAGCTGCTGCCCTGTGTTAAAAGGTAGCTTTTCGATTCTTCAGAACTTGCTTTAGTCTTTGCCTGATGAAGAGACCTGTGTAATCTCGAAAGCTTGCAATTTGTTACCATCTTTTCAGTTAGCAATTAAAAGGTATCAACCACTGAGGACTCTCAATTCTAAATATTTTTCTATCTACTGGCAAACACGGTACCAAGATATATATCTTTCCTGTATTAAATTTTATTATCACTCAAACACACTTTACATTTTTCTATTGATTTTTTATTTTGGGTTAGTTTATAACTTTCTCTAGTCAAATAATTTTTTAATAATTATTATTTTACACTTTTATTTTTAATTTTTTACATTTTAGAGTAAATGTTGAATTAATAATACTATGCTACAATTCCTTTTTTTACAGACATTCATCCTCCCTTCTAAGGATTAAAAGTTTGCAATCAGTGGGAAAAATTTTAAAAATTGGGTAAAAGATCAGACTACATACATGGAATTTGAATATAGTCTCTAACCCATCGGTCTACATAGGACCTGTATAGACAACCTGTACGAGATTTTTTTATGAAGATTATTTGCCAAGGTTGCTTTACTTTTTTTTATTTTACCGTGTTTATAGGAGCCTTAACAAAGTGTTATAAAAGTCTACCTACCAATGCTATAACAATAATTTAGTTATAAATCTAAGTGTCTTCCTAGCACATAAAAAATTATACTCTCTTGGATCTGGAAGGAACCCAAATCAATTGGTTATTTTTTTTCTTTTATTTCAATGTTATGATTCATGACAGGCATGATTTAAACAAATTGGGCCATGAGTCAAGCAGAAACTATAACTGGAGGTTCTCCTGGTGCCCTAATTTAATGGTTGCCGTTGCTTCAAGAAACTTTGCATAAATCAGTAGTAGAGATGAGGAGAACATTTTTCGTAACCCTGGTCCATGTCAGTGCTCTCTGGCTGTGGATGGGAACTACATGAAATTCATTAGTTTTTGGGTTCCTTTGGGTGGCGCTTGATTTTTCAGTCTGGCATGACGTCAACATTATGGCATGTGGCACACAGTTGACGTCTCTCCCGGCCAGGTAATCATAACATGGGATCGTGGAAGGTAAAGAAATTTGGGCATCTCCTCTCCATGGTCAGAGAGCACTGATAAGGTCCATGGACTAAGGATGTGTACAGCGAATCGATCATCTCTAAGGCTAGCTTTACACTAGCGTCCGGCAGGGCTGCGGATGGCAGCCTTCTTCCTCCAGGAAGTCCTACCCACTGCCGTGCCTCTTACTTCAGCTCCGCCTATGTCTGCATGCGTTCTGCGTACCCTATCTATAACATTGGGTATGTAGGCCATGCGGATGTATGCGGATGCCTCCGCATTCGTCATTTTGAAGCTGCGCCGACCGCAACAAAATCCTAACATGTTGCGTCTGACGCAGGTCAGCGAAGCGTCAAGACGATGCATGCTGAGGCATCCATATGGCCTGCGTACCCAATGTTATAGATTGGGTACGCAGAATGCATGCAGATGCAGGCAGAGCTGAAGGAAGAGGCGTGGCAGTGGGCGGGGCTTCACAGAGGAAGAAGGCTGCCATCCACAGCCCTGCCGAACGCTAGTGCGAAGCCTGCCTAATCAATAGTAAAAAATAAATATAAGAAACTTTGTATTATATATTTATGCTTTTATTTCTCCACTTTTGATCTACATTTTTTCTTCCCCAATCTTATGAACTCATCTATTATTAAAAAAACAGATAAGATCTATTTTGCTCAAGACAAGAATGATTTCCAGGTCACTGAGGTGTAAGATTACAGCTGCCTATTGAAGTCTATGGAATTAAGGGCAGAAAGAGGGAGGAGCTGAATATGACGCAGATTTAAAGAAAGGCACAAACACACAAGAAATCCTAGTAATTAGTCTCCATCTACTTGTTCATAGACACTTAAATTTGAAAGTGACTACAGTGGTCAGAAATGAGCAATCATGTGTACACACCAGTGATAGCCTATATTGATGTGAAAACTAAGTCATCTGAAACCAACAGTATAATTTAGCGAGATTTTGTAGCTGTCTCAATTTTGGAGTCTTTTTGACATCACTGTAATGGGGACCCTATTGCAGTATCTGTTTTGGTATCCCAGTGGCCATCACTGATATGACTCATTTGTAGATGTTTATGTTTTTGGTTATTTGTGCCTTACATTGTTAAGTAAATTTTGTGGTAGTTACTTTTGGTAGGATATTAGACATTTTACCAAAACACATTATCACAATTTAGGCATATTTTATGTAAAATGTTTGGCATTGGCATCATGGTGGCTTATATAATGTCTCTGTTGTTTTTCCCTGCTGGAGTCCTTAGCCAATTTAAAACAATGACAACATCTACGTGGAGATTGTGTTTGTGTGTTTTTTCCAAATCTCCCTGTGTTTGTGTGGGTTTTCCTATTTTCCCTGTGTTTGTGTGGGTTGTTCCCATTTTCCATGTGTTTGTGTAGGTTGTTCCCATTTTCCATGTGTTTGTGTAGGTTGTTCCCATTCTCCCTGTTTGTGTAAGTTCTTCCCATTCTCCCTGTGTTTGTGTGAGTTCTTCCCATTCTCCCTGTGTTTGTGTAAGTTGTTCCCATTCTCCCTATGTTTGTGTAAGTTGTTCCCATTCCCCCTGTGTTTGTGTGAGTTGTTCCCATTCTCCCTGTATTTGTGTGAGTTTTCCTGTTATGGTCTGGTGATTATGGAGCGACATGAGACTAGCTCTGAGCAGATGGTATCTATACTGACCGCAGACCCTAAGCTCAACACACAACTAGAAGCAGCCGTGGATAGCTCCTAACGCTCCCTAGGCAACTCGTCACAGCCTAAGAGCTAGCTACCCCTAGAGATAGAAGCAGGAAAACTATCTTGCCTCAGAGAAAATCCCCAAAGGAAAGACAGCCCCCCACATGTAATGACTGTGAGAGGAGAAGGAAATGACATACGTAGTATGAAACAAGATTGAGCACAGGAGGCCACTTCTAGCTAAAAAGGAAAGTACAGAAAAGAGCTCTGTGCGGTCAGTAGAAAAAAACTAGAAAAAGTCCACCGCAGAGAAATGCAAAAATCTCCACACCTACTAAAGGTGTGGAGGGCAAACTCTGCTGCCCAGAGCTTCCAGTTTAGCTAAATAGATCCATACTGATAAACTGGACAAATGAGCAAAAAACAAGACAGTACAAAACAAGTCCACAATAAGTGAACTGCAAAGGACATGGAAAGACTTAGCTTTGCAGAACTTGGTCAGAGTGTCAGGACAATCCAAAGAGCAATGACTCCAGGCAGAGACAATTGACAACTGGCATTGAATGAGGGCTAAGGCCAGACTAATATAGCCGAGCCCAAAAGACAATCAAAGGAAACAGCTGAGAAGCTAAATCCAAGAAGCAGTCATACCACTAAAGACCACATGAGGAGCCCAAGAGCAGAACTCACAAAAATACTACTTACAACCAAGAACGGAATTCACAACAGTACACCCCCCCTTGAGGAGGGGTCACCGAACCCTCACCAGAGCCCCCAGGCCGATCAGGACGAGCCAAATGAAAAGCACGAACCAACTCGGCGGCATGAAGATCGGAGGCAACAACCCAAGAATTATCCTCCTGACCATAACCCTTCCACTTGACAAGATACTGAAGCTTCCGCCTTGAAAAACGAGAATTCAAAATTTTCTCAACCACATATTCCAACTCCCCCCCAACCAACACCGGGGCAGGAGGATCAACAGATGGAACAACGGGCTTCACGTATCTCCGCAACAAAGATCTATGGAAAACATTGTGGATGGCAAAAGAAGCTGGAAGGGCCAAACGAAAATACACAGGATTGATAATCTCAGAAATCTTATAAGGACCAATAAACCGAGTCTTGAACTTAGGGGAAGAAACCTTCATAGGGACATGACGAGAGGATAACCAGACCAAATCCCCCACATGAAGCCGAGAACCAACACACTGACGGCAGTTAGCAAAACGCTGAGCCCTTTCCTGGGACAACGTCAAATTGTCCACCACATGAGTCCAAATCCGCTGCAACCTGTCCACCACAGAATCCACACCAGGACAATCAGAAGGCTCAACCTGCCCTGAAGAAAAACAAGGATGGAAACCAAAATTACAAAAGAAAGGCGAAACCAAAGTAGCCGAACTGGCCCGATTATTAAGGGCAAACTCGGCCAACGGCAAAAAAGTCACCCAATCATCCTGATCAGTAGACACAAAGCATCTCAAATAGGTTTCCAAGGTTTGATTAGCTCGCTCAGTTTGGCCATTTGTCTGAGGATGGAACGCCGAAGAAAAAGATAAATCAATACCCATCCTAGCACAAAAGGCCCGCCAAAACCTGGAAACAAACTGGGAACCTCTATCAGACACAATATTCTCCGGAATGCCATGCAAACGAACCACATGTTGAAAAAACAATGGAACCAAATCAGAGGAGGAAGGCAATTTAGGCAAAGGTACCAAATGAACCATATTATAGAACCGATCACAAACCACCCAGATAACAGACATCCTCTGGGACACCGGAAGATCTGAAATAAAATCCATGGAAATATGCGTCCAAGGCCTCTCCGGAATGGGCAAAGGTGAAAGCAACCCACTAGCATGGGAACAGCAAGGCTTAGCCTGGGCACAGGTCCCACAGGATTGCACAAAAGCACGCACATCCCACGACAAGGAAGGCCACCAAAAGGACCTAGCAACCAAATCTCTGGTACCAAAAATTCCAGGATGACCGGCCAACACAGAACAATGGACCTCAGAAATTACCTTACTTGTCCATCTATCAGGAACAAACAGCTTCCCCACAGGACAGCGGTCAGGCTTATCAGCCTGAAACTCCTGAAGCGCCCGCCATAAATCAGGGGAGATGGCAGATAAAATCACCCCTTCCCTAAAAATGCCAACTGGCTCAAGGACACCAGGGGAATCAGGCAAAAAACTCCTAGAGAGAGCATCCGCCTTAATATTCTTAGATCCAGGAAGATACGAGACCACAAAATCAAAACGGGAGAAAAACAGGGACCACCGAGCCTGTCTAGGGTTCAGCCGCTTGGCCGACTCAAGGTAAATCAGATTCTTATGATCGGTCAAGACCACAATGCGGTGCTTGGCTCCCTCAAGCCAATGACGCCACTCCTCAAATGCCCACTTCATAGCCAACAACTCCCAATTGCCGACATCATAATTGCGTTCCGCAGGCGAAAACTTCCGAGAAAAGAAGGCACATGGCTTCATCAAGGAACCATCAGAATTCCTCTGTGACAAAACGGCCCCTGCCCCAATCTCAGAAGCGTCAATCTCTACCTGAAAAGGAAGAGAAACATCCGGCTGATGCAAGACAGGGGCAGAAGTAAATCGGCGTTTAAGTTCTTGAAAAGCCTCAACAGCCTCAGAGGACCAGTTAGTCACATCAGCGCCTTTCTTAGTCAAATCGGTCAGGGGCTTAACCACACTAGAGAAGTTAGCAATGAAACGGCGATAAAAATTAGCAAAGCCCAAAAATTTTTGAAGACTCTTCACAGATGTGGGTTGAATCCAGTCATGAATGGCTTGGACCTTAACAGGATCCATTTTTATAGACGAAGGGGAAAAAATAAACCCCAAAAAAGAAACCTTCTGAACTCCAAATAGGCACTTGGACCCCTTCACAAATAGAGCATTATCACGAAGGATCTGGAACACCATCCTGACCTGCTTCACATGAGACTCCCAATCATTAGAAAAAATTAAAACATCATCCAAATACACAATCAAGAATTTGTCAAGATAATTGCGGAAAATATCATGGATAAAGGACTGAAACACAGAAGGAGCATTAGAAAGCCCGAAAGGCATCACCAGGTATTCAAAATGGCCTTCGGGCGTATTGAATGCAGTTTTCCATTCGTCACCCTTTCTAATACGAACAAGATTATACGCCCCTTGAAGGTCAATCTTGGTAAACCAACTAGCCCCCTTAATCCTAGCAAATAAATCAGAGAGCAAAGGTAAAGGATATTGGAATTTGACCGTGATCTTATTAAGAAGGCGATAATCAATACAGGGTCTTAAGGAGCCATCCTTCTTGGCAACAAAAAAGAAACCCGCTCCCAATGGTGAAGAAGATGGCCGAATATGCCCCTTCTCTAAAGACTCCTTAACATAGCTCCGCTTTGCGGCATGCTCTGGTACAGACAGATTGAAAAGTCGGCCATTAGGGAATTTACAGCCAGGAATCAAATCAATAGCACAATCACAGTCCCTATGTGGAGGAAGGGAACTGGACTTGGGCTCATCGAATACATCCTGGAAATCCAACAAAAATTCAGGAACATCAGAAGAGGGGGAAGAGGAAATAGACATCAGAGGAACGTCACTATGTACCCCTTGATGTACCCCTTGACAACCCCAACTAGTCACAGACATTGATTTCCTATCCAGCACTGGATTGTGTACTTGTAACCATGGAAAACCCAGTACAGCATCATCATGTAAATTATGCAACACCAGAAAACGGCAATCTTCCTGATGTGCAGGAGTCATGCACATAGTCAGCTGAGTCCAATACTGAGGTTTATTCTTGGCCAATGGTGTAGTATCAATACCCCTCAAGGGTATGGGACTCTGCAAAGGCTGCAAAGAAAGCGTCTAGCGAATTCTAAGTCCATTTAGTTCAGAGCAGCGCCTGAATCCACAAATGCCATGACAGAAAAAGATGACAATGAGTAAATCAGGGTCACAGACAGGAGAAATTTAGGGTGCACAGCACTAATGGTAACAGATCTGGCGACCCTCTTAATACGCTTAGGGCAATCAGAAATAGCATGAGCTGAATCACCACAGTAAAAACACAGCCCATTCTGACGTCTGTATCCCCTCTGTTCCGCTCTAGTCAAAATCCTATCACATTGCATGGATTCAGGACTCTGCTCAGAGGACACTGCCATATGGTGCACCACTTTGCGTTCACGCAGGCGACGATCAATCTGAATGGCTAAAGACATAGATTCGCTCAAACCAATAGGCGTGGGAAACCCCACCATAACTGTCATGATCCCAATGGCAGGGGATCACTAAAGGACAAGCACAGATACAAACAAGCTCTAGGGCGATGGAACCTGAGCTGACCGCCACCCTGAACCTAACACACAAATAAAAGTAGCCGGGGAACGTGCCTACGATGATCCTAGACGTCTCGCTCCAGCCGAAGATCTAACTTCCCCTATTAGAAGAAACACAGACCTCTCTTGCCTCCAGAGAAATCCCCCACAGAAATAGCAGCCCCCCACATATAATGACGGTGAAATGAGAGGAAAGCACATACGCAGTATGAAAACAGTTTCAGCAAAATGAGGCCCGCTAAAGCTAGATAGCAGAGGATACAAAAGTGAACTGCGCGGTCAGCGAAAAACCCTTCAAAAAACCATCCTGAAATTACTTGAACTCATGTGCCAACTCATGGTACATGAGGAGCAATTTCAGCCCACTAGAGCAACCAGCAGCAAGAATCACATATCTGCAGGCTGGACTAAAAACCAAATAAAGCAAAACACCAAAACAGGAAAATCCAAACTTAGCTTGACCAGAAGGTTCTAGGAGCAGGGAGCAGAGGTAACAAGACACACTGGATACATTGATAACCGGCGAGGAAATGCCAGCAAAGCCAGGTTAAATAGGAAACTCCCATATGCTGATGGAACAGGTGGAACCCAGAAACCCAGGAAAGACAAGTCACCCAGTACCATCAGTAACCACCAGAGGGAGCCCAAAAACAGAACTCACAACAGTACCCCCCCCTTGAGGAGGGGTCACCGAACCCTCACGAGAACCACCAGGGCGACCAGGATGAGCCCTATGAAAAGCGCGAACCAAATCACCAGCATGAACATCCGAGGCAACCACCCAAGAATTATCCTCCTGACCATAACCCTTCCACTTGACCAAATACTGGAGTCTCCGTCTGGAAACACGAGAATCCAAGATCTTCTCCACAACATACTCCAATTCTCCCTCCACCAGCACTGGAGCAGGAGGCTCAAGCGAAGTAACAACAGGTACCTCATACTTCCGCAACAACGACCGATGGAACACATTATGAATAGCAAACGATGCCGGGAGATCCAAACGAAACGACACAGGGTTAAGAATCTCCAAGATCCTATAGGGACCGATGAACCGAGGCTTGAACTTAGGAGAAGAGACCTTCATAGGAACAAAACGAGAAGACAACCACACTAAGTCACCAACAAGAAGTCGAGGACCCACGCGGCGACGGCGATTAGCAAACTGCTGAGCCTTCTCCTGGGACAACTTCAAATTGTCCACCACATGACTCCAAATCCGATGCAACCTATCCACCACCATGTCCACTCCAGGACAATCAGAAGGTTCCACCTGACCAGAGGAAAAACGAGGATGAAACCCCGAATTACAAAAGAAAGGAGAAACCAAGGTAGCAGAACTAGCCCGATTATTAAGGGCAAACTCGGCCAGCGGCAAAAAGGTAACCCAGTCATCCTGATCAGCAGAAACAAAACACCTTAAATAAGTTTCCAAGGTCTGATTAGTTCGTTCAGTCTGGCCATTCGTCTGAGGATGGAATGCAGACGAAAAGGACAAATCAATGCCCATCTTAGCACAGAACGTCCGCCAAAATCTAGACACAAACTGGGATACCCTGTCAGAAACGATGTTCTCAGGAATCCCATGCAAACGAACCACATTCTGAAAAAACAGAGGGACCAACTCAGAGGAGGAAGGCAACTTAGGCAAGGGTACCAGATGAACCATTTTAGAAAAGCGATCACACACAACCCAGATGACGGACATTTTTTGAGAGACAGGGAGATCCGAAATAAAGTCCATGGAAATGTGCGTCCAAGGCCTCTTCGGGATAGGCAAAGGTGACAACAATCCACTGGCCCGAGAACAGCAAGGCTTAGCCCGACCACAAACCTCACAAGACTGCACAAAAGAACGCACATCCCTCGACAAGGAAGGCCACCAAAAAGACCTGGCCACCAAGTCTCTAGTACCAAATATTCCAGGATGACCTGCCAACGCAGAAGAATGGACCTCGAAGATGACTCTACTGGTCCAATTATCCGGAACAAACAGTCTCTCAGGCGGACAACGATCAGGTTTACCCGCCTGAAACTCCTGCAAAGCACGTCGCAAGTCTGGGGAGACAGCAGACAAAATCACCCCATCCCTAAGGATACCAGAGGGCTCAGAATTTCCAAGGGAGTCAGGCACAAAACTCCTAGAAAGAGCATCCGCCTTCACATTCTTTGAACCTGGCAGGTATGAAACCACAAAATTGAAACGAGAGAAAAACAGTGACCAACGAGCCTGTCTAGGATTCAGACGCCTGGCAGACTCAAGGTAAATCAAATTTTTGTGATCAGTCAAGACCACCACACGATGTCTAGCACCCTCTAGCCAATGACGCCACTCCTCAAATGCCCACTTCATGGCCAAAAGTTCCCGATTACCAACATCATAATTCCGCTCAGCCGGCGAAAACTTTCTAGAAAAGAATGCACATGGCTTCATCACTGAGCCATCGGAGCTTCTCTGTGACAAAACCGCCCCCGCTCCAATCTCGGAAGCATCAACCTCAACCTGAAAAGGGAGCGAAACATCTGGCTGACGCAACACAGGAGCAGAAGAAAACCGGCGCTTAAGTTCCTGAAAGGCCTCCACAGCCGCAGGAGACCAATTAGCAACATCAGCACCCTTCTTAGTCAAATCCGTCAAAGGCTTAACAACACTAGAAAAATTAGTTATAAAACGACGATAGAAATTAGCAAAGCCCAAGAACTTCTGTAGACTCTTAAGAGATGTAGGCTGCGTCCAGTCACAAATAGCCTGAACCTTGACGGGATCCATCTCAATAGTAGAAGGGGAAAAAATATACCCCAAGAAATTAATCTTCTGGACTCCAAAGAGACACTTTGAGCCTTTTACAAACAAGGAATTGGCCCGCAGGACCTGAAACACCTTCCTGACCTGCTGAACATGAGACTCCCAGTCATCAGAAAAAACCAAAATATCATCCAAATACACAATCATAAATTTATCCAGATATTCACGGAAAATATCGTGCATAAAGGACTGGAAGACTGAAGGAGCATTAGAAAGTCCAAAAGGCATTACCAAATACTCAAAATGGCCCTCAGGCGTATTAAATGCGGTTTTCCACTCATCACCTTGCTTTATTCGTATAAGATTATACGCACCCCGAAGATCAATCTTAGTGAACCATTTAGCCCCCTTAATGCGAGCAAACAAATCAGTCAACAATGGCAAAGGATACTGATATTTTACGGTAATCTTATTCAAAAGACGATAATCTATACAAGGCCTCAAGGAACCATCTTTTTTGGCCACGAAAAAAAAACCTGCTCCCAAAGGGGACAAAGATGGACGGATATGTCCCTTTTCCAAGGACTCCTTAACATAATCCCGCATAGCAGCATGCTCTGGCACTGACAGATTGAACAAACGACCTTTAGGAAATTTACTGCCTGGAATTAAATTTATAGCACAATCGCAATCCCTGTGAGGAGGAAGCGAACTGAGCTTAGGCTCCTCAAAAACATCCCGATAGTCAGACAAAAACACAGGAATCTCAGAAGGAGTAGATGAAGCGATAGAAATCGGAGGTGCATCATCATGAACCCCCTGACAACCCCAGCTTAACACAGACATTGATTTCCAGTCAAGGACTGGATTATGAGTTTGTAACCATGGCAGACCAAGTACTAGAACATCATGCAAATTATACAGTACCAGGAAGCGAATCACCTCCTGGTGAACGGGAGTCATACGCATGGTCACTTGTGTCCAGTACTGAGGTTTATTCATAGCCAAAGGTGTAGAGTCAATTCCCTTCAAAGGAATAGGGACTTCCAGAGGCTCCAGACTAAACCCACAGCGATTGGCAAATGACCAATCCATAAGACTCAGGGCAGCGCCTGAATCCACATAGGCATCGACGGAAATGGATGATAATGAACAAATCAGAGTCACAGACAGAATGAACTTAGACTGTAAAGTACTAATGGCAACAGACTTATCAACCTTTTTTGTGCGTTTAGAGCATGCTGATATAACATGAGCTGAATCACCACAATAAAAGCACAACCCTTTTTTCCGCCTATATTTTTGCCGTTCACTTCTGGACTGAATTCTATCACATTGCATTATCTCAGGTGACGGTTCAGACGACACCGCCAAATGATGCACAGGTTTGCGCTCCCGTAAACGCCGATCAATCTGAACAGCCATAGTCATAGACTCATTCAGACCAGCAGGCGCAGGGAACCCCACCATAACATCTTTAATGGCCTCAGAAAGGCCATCTCTGAACTTTGCAGCCAGAGCGCACTCATTCCACTGAGTAAGTACCGACCACTTCCGAAATTTTTGACAATAAATTTCTGCTTCATCTTGCCCCTGAGAGAGGGCCAACAAAGCTTTTTCAGCCTGAATCTCTTGGTTAGGTTCCTCATAGAGCAAACCTAATGCCAGAAAAAACGCATCCGCATTAAGCAACGCAGGGTCCCCTGGTGCCAATGCAAATGCCCAATCCTGAGGGTCACCCCGCAGGAAAGATATAATTATCTTGACTTGCTGAGCAGGGTCTCCAGAGGAGCGAGATTTCAAAGAAAGAAACAACTTGCAATTGTTCCTAAAATTCAGAAAACGAGATCTATCTCCAGAAAAAAACTCTGGGACAGGAATTCTAGGTTCAGACATAGGAGCATGTACAACAAAATCTTGTATATTTTGAACCTTAGCGGCAAGATTATTCAGGCTGGAAGCCAAACTCTGGATGTCCATGATAAACAGCTGGGATCAGAGCCATTCAAAGATTAAGAGGAGGAGGAAGTAGCCACGCTGCAATAAGGCTAGGCAGCAAACTCTGAGGGAAAGAGAAAAAAAAAAAAAAAAAAAACTTCCTCAGACTACTTATCCTCCTACTTCAGCCAATACAATTAACACTTTGTGGGCCGGTTATACTGTCATGATCCCAATGGCAGGGGATCACTAAAGGACAAGCACAGATACAAACAAGCTCTAGGGCGATGGAACCTGAGCTGACCGCGACCCTGAACCTAACACACAAATAAAAGTAGCCGGGGAACGTGCCTACGATGATCCTAGACGTCTCGCTCCAGCCGAAGATCTAACTTCCCCTATTAGAAGAAACACAGACCTCTCTTGCCTCCAGAGAAATCCCCCACAGAAATAGCAGCCCCCCACATATAATGACGGTGAAATGAGAGGAAAGCACATACGCAGTATGAAAACAGTTTCAGCAAAATGAGGCCCGCTAAAGCTAGATAGCAGAGGATACAAAAGTGAACTGCGCGGTCAGCGAAAAACCCTTCAAAAAACCATCCTGAAATTACTTGAACTCATGTGCCAACTCATGGTACATGAGGAGCAATTTCAGCCCACTAGAGCAACCAGCAGCAAGAATCACATATCTGCAGGCTGGACTAAAAACCAAATAAAGCAAAACACCAAAACAGGAAAATCCAAACTTAGCTTGACCAGAAGGTTCTAGGAGCAGGGAGCAGAGGTAACAAGACACACTGGATACATTGATAACCGGCGAGGAAATGCCAGCAAAGCCAGGTTAAATAGGAAACTCCCATATGCTGATGGAACAGGTGGAACCCAGAAACCCAGGAAAGACAAGTCACCCAGTACCATCAGTAACCACCAGAGGGAGCCCAAAAACAGAACTCACAACACATAACATCTTTAAGGGCTTCAGAAAGACCCTTCCTGAAAATGGCTGCCAGAGCATCCTCATTCCATCCATTGAGCACAGACCATTTTCTAAATTTATGGCAGTATAGCTCTGCTGCTTCCTGACCCTGACACAGGGCCAACAGTGTTTTCTCAGCATGCTCTACAGAGTTAGGTTCGTCATACAATAATCCGAGCGATTGAAAAAATGCATCTACATTAAGCAATGCCGGATTCCCTGACTCAAGAGAGAATGCCCAGTCCTGAGGATCGCCACGTAGCAGAGAAATAACAATCTTTACTTGCTGAATGGGATCACCAGAGGAACGGGGTTTCAGAGCAAAAAACAATTTGCAATTATTTTTAAAGTTCAGAAACTTAGATCTATCCCGGAAAAACAAATCCGGAGTAGGAATTCTAGGCTCTAAGGCCGGAGTCTGAACAACAAAATCTTGGATATTCTGTACTCTTGCAGCAAGCTGATCCACACGAGAAAATAACCCTTGAACATCCATGCCTGCATCCAAATCCAGAATCACCCAGAGATCAAGAGGAGAAAAAAAAGACAAAACAAACCAAAGAAAAAAAAATGACTCAAAACTCCTTTTCTTTTCCTTCTTTTGAGAGGCATTCAGTTCAATTTTGGCCAGTTGTACTGTTATGGTCTGGTGATTATGGAGCGAGATGAGACTAGCTCTGAGCAGGTGGTATCTATACTGACCGCAGACCCTAAGCTCAACACATAACTAGAAGCAGCCATGGATTGCTCCTAACGCTCCCTAGGCAACTCGTCACAGCCTAAGAGCTAACTACCCCTAAAGATAGAAGCAGGAAAACTATCTTGCCTCAGAGAAAATCCCCAAAGGAAAGACAGCCCCCCACATGTAATGACTGTGAGAGGAGAAGGAAATTACATACGTAGTATGAAACAAGATTGAGCACAGGATGCCACTTCTAGCTAAAAAGGAAAGTACAGAAAAGAGGTCTGTGCGGTCAGTAGAAAAAACTAGAAAAAGTCCACCGCAGAGAAATGCAAAAATCTCCACACCTAACTATAGGTGTGGAGGGCAAACTCTGCTGCCCAGAGCTTCCAGCTTAGCTAAATAGATCCATACTGATAAACTGGACAAATGAGCAAAAAACAAGACAGTACAAAACAACAAGTCCACAATAAGTGAACTGCAAAGGACATGGAAAAACTTAGCTTTGTAGAACTTGGTCAGAGTGTCAGGACAATCCAAAGAGCAATGACTCCAGGCAGAGACAATTGACAACTGGCATTGAATGAGGGCTAAGGCCAGACTAATATAGCCGAGCCCAAAAGACAATCAAAGGAAACAGCTGAGAAGCTAAATCCAAGAAGCAGTCATACAACTAAAGACCACAGGAGGAGCCCAAGAGCAGAACTCACAAAAATACTACTTACAACCAAGAATGGAATTCACAACATTTTCCCTATTCTCCATGTGTTTGTGTGAGCTGTTCCCATTCTCCTTGTGTTTGTGGGGTTTGTCCCATTCTCCTTGTGTTTGTGTAAGTTGTTCCCATTCTCCCTGTCTTTGTGTGAGTTGTTCCCATTCTCCATTGCTTTGTGAGAGTTTTACCTGTGTTTGTGTGGGTTGTTCCCATTCTCCCTGTATTTGTGTGGGTTCCCATTATTCATATGTTTGTGTGGGTTGTTTCCATTATCCCTGTGTTTGTGTGGGTTTCCCTATTATCCCTGTGTTTATGTTGGCTGTTCCTATTTTACCTGTGATTGTGTGGGTTGTTCCCATTCTCCCTGTCTTTATTTGGGTTTCCCTATTCTCCATGTGTTTATGTGAGTTGTTCCCATTCTCCCTGTGTTTGTGTGAGTTGTTGCCATTCTCCCTGTGTTTGTGTGGATTGTTCCCATTCTCCATTTTGTTTTTGTGGGTTTCCCTATTCTCCCGTGTTTTGTGTGGGTTGTTCCCATTCTCCCTTTTGTTTGTGTGAGCTTCCATATTCTCCCTTTGTTTGAGTGAGTTTCCATATTCTTCCTGTGTGTTGTGTGGGTTGTTCC
This sequence comes from Ranitomeya imitator, assembly GCF_032444005.1. Classification (NCBI taxonomy): domain Eukaryota; kingdom Metazoa; phylum Chordata; class Amphibia; order Anura; family Dendrobatidae; genus Ranitomeya; species Ranitomeya imitator. The sequence continues at coordinate 34,151,059 of NC_091283.1, forward strand.
CATTTTCCTTGTGTTTGTGTGAGTTTTCCTTTTCTCCCTGTATTTGTGTGAGTTGTTCCCATTCTCCCTGTGTTTCTGTGAGTTGTTCCCATTCCCCTTGTGTTTGTGCTGGATGCCCTTATTGTCCCTGTATTTGTGTGAGTTTTCCCTATTCCCCTGTGTTTGTGTGAGTTGTTCCTATTCTCCCTGTGTTTCTGTGAGTTGTTCCTATTCTCCCTGTGTTTGTGTTGGATGTCCTCATTGTCCCTGTGTTTGTGTGGGTTGTTCCTATTCTTCTTGTGTTTGTGTGAGTTGTTGCCATTCTCCCTGTGTTTGTGTGGGTTGTTCCCATTCTCCATTTTGTTTTTGTGGGTTTCCCTATTCTCCCTGTGTTTGTGTGGGTTGTTCCCATTCTCCCTTTTGTTTGTGTGGGTTTCCATATTCTCCCTTTGTTTGAGTGAGTTTCCCTATTCTCCCTGTGTGTTGTGTGCGTTGTTCCCATTTTCCTTGTGTTTGTGTGAGTTTTCCTTTTCTCCCTGTATTTGTGTGAGGTGTTCCCATTCCCCCTGTGTTTGTGTTGGATGCTCTTATTGTCCCTGTGTTTGTGTGAGTTGTTCCTATTCTCCCTGTGTTTCGTGAGTTGTTCCTATTCTCCCTGTGTTTGTGTTGGATGTCCTCATTGTCCCTGTGTTTGTGTGGGTTGTTCCTATTCTTCTTATGTTTGTGTGAGTTGTTGCCGTTCTCCCTGTGTTTGTGTTGGTTTTTCCCATTCTCCCCGTGTTTGTGTGAGTTGTTCTTATTCTCCCTGTGTTTCTGTGAGTTGTTTCCATTCCCCCTGTGTTTGTGTTGGATGTCCTCATTGTCCCTGTGTTTGTGTGAGTTTTCCCTATTCTCCCTGTGTTTGTGTGGGTTGTCCCTATTCTTCCTGTGTTTGTGTGAGTTGTTGCCATTCTCCCTGTGTTTGTGTTGGTTGTTCCCATTCTCCCTGTGTTTGTGTGAGTTGTTCCCATTCCCCCTGTGTTTGTGTTGGATGTCATCATTGTCCCTGTGTTTGTGTGAGTTTTCCCTATTCCCCCTGTGTTTGTGTGAGTTGTTCCTATTCTCCCTGTGTTTCCGTGAGTTTTTCCCATTCTCCCTGTGTTTGTGTTGGTTGTTCCCATTCTCCATGTGTTTGTGTGGGCTGTTACTATTCTTCCTGTGTTTGTGAGGTGTTGCCGTTCTCCCTGTGTTTGTGTTGGTTGTTCCAATTCTCCCTGTGTTTGTGTGAGTTGTTCCCATTCTCCCTGTGTTTGTGTGAGTTTTCCTTATTCTCCCTGTGTTTGTGTGAGTTGTTCTTATTCTCCCTGTGTTTGTGTGAGTTGTCCCCATTCTCCTTTTTTTGTGTGGGTTTCCATATTCTCCCTGTGTTTGAGTGAGTTTCCCTATTCTCCCTGTGTGTTGTGTGGGTTGTTCCCATTTTCCTTGTGTTTGTATGAGTTTTCCTTTTCTCCCTCTGTTTGTGTGAGTTGTTCCCATTTTCCTTGTGTTTCTGTGAGTTGTTCCCAATCCCCCTGTGTTTGTGTTGGTTGTCCTCATTGTCCCTGTGTTTGTGTGAGTTGTTCCCATTCTCCCTGTGTTTGTGTGAGCTGTTCCCATTCTCCCTGTGTTTGTGTGAGCTGTTCCCATTCTCCCTGTGTTTGTGTGAGCTGTTCCCATTCTCCCTGTGTTTGTGTGAGCTGTTCCCATTCTCCCTGTGTTTGTGTGAGTTTTTCTTATTCTCCTTGTGTTTGTGTGGTTTGTTCCCATTCCCCCTGTGTTTGTGTTGGATGTCCTCATTGTCCCTGTGTTTGTGTGAGTTGTTCCCATTCTCCCTGTGTTTGTGTGAGTTGTTCCCATTCTCCCTGTGTTTGTGTTGGTTGTTCCCATTCTCCCTGTGTTTGTGTGAGTTGTTCCCATTCTCCCTGTTTGTGTGAGTTGTCCCCATTCTCCCTGTGTTTGTGTGAGTTTTCCCTTTTCTCCCTGTGTTTGTGTGAGTTGTTACCATTCTCCCAGTGTTTGTGTGGGTTGTTCCCATTCTCCCTGTGTTGGTGTGGGTTTCCAAAAATATACTAATAAGGGAATTTATGTTGTAAACCCCAATGCGGACAGTGTTTATGTCTGTTGTTGGCATATGCAACAGATTAGGACTTATTATAAGTGAAAGGAGGACTTTATACTAACCAGACAACAGATGGCGATAGTGTGTAAAGTTATATACTTGCTGTAATGTGGGTAGGGAAGCTCTCAGTGGTTGGTTGTTGTTTCTTACTTTCGGTTTTGCTTTTCTTCATGAATGTGTTGTCTTCAGTGCACGGACTGTGTGACACTGAATTGTATCTCATGTTTATCCAGTATGAAGTAAATACTGCTTACTCAAGATATCTTGCTGATTGAAGCTTTCCTAAGTACAGCGGTGACTGCAAGAAGACGCACTCTGCAACAGGTTATGGGCCCAGATAAGCCCAGGTACCCCAGGCACTCCAGATAACCCCAGACATCCCAGGCACCCCAGATAACTCCAGGTAACCCAGGCACCCCAGACACTACAGGTCTGCACTACAAGCTCAGGCAGAAGGATCCTGGTTTATAGCCAAGATAAAGGAGCACACAGATAAGCTCTGTAAACAGAAGGAACTAAATCCAGATACAGAGTGACAGAGGAATTCAGCATCCCAGGAGCTGGATATAATTGCAGAGAATTCACAGGACATACAGGAGAATATCTTCAGTACAACTCTCTAAACAAGTAAGACTATATAAAGATGATGAGTAACACAGAACTGAAATTTACAGTAGCTAAACTGAATAGTGAAAATTATCAGTTATGGAAATTCAAAGTAGAGATGTTGTTATCTAAGGATGATCTATGGGAAGTAATTGTTACAGCAAGACCAGATCAAGATAATCAGACATGGGATAAGAAGGATATGCAAGCGAGAGCCACCATTAGCTTATTAGTGGATGATGCTCAATTAATACATATAATAAATGAAGAAACAGCTAAGGGAATGTGGGAAGCATTAAGAAAACTGTATGAAAGACCTAGCTTGAATCACAAGTTGTTTTTATTAAGAAACCTGTACAGTATGAGATTGAGTGCAAATGACGATATGCAGAAGCACATATTCTCAATGATGGAAGTGATATCACAGCTAAGATCTATTGGGGAAGATATTAAAGAAAGTCATGTAGCAGCTATATTGTTGTGCAGTTTACCAGATTCATATACAGCCTTGATAAATGCCCTTGAGATGAGACCAGAAACTGGCATTACATTAGATTTTGTGAAAACAAGACTAATAGATGAATATCAGAGAAGAAAAGAACAAAGAAATGATTCTTCTACTGAAAAGGACAGTGAAAACGCTCTTAAAGCTACAGAATTCAAAAAACCCTATAATAAAGAGACAAGAGAATGCTTCAGATGTAAGAAAAAAGGTCATTTAAAGAAAGACTGTACCATATGGAAGCAGAACAACAAAAATTACAACATAATAAGCATACAGAGAAAGTAAAAAACACAATTTCCGATTCATGTGAGAATAATTGGAATGGCACATTTAAAGTAACAGACAAGAAATCATCACTTGGTTGGTTTATTGATTCAGGAGCAACGAGTCATATGACAAGTGACAAGAATTTCTTTACTGATCTTGATTTAGATAAGAAAGAAGCCATTTATCTCGCAGATGGAAGCAAAATAACCGCAGAAGGTATCGGACAAGGTATGCTAAATTGTTCAAACAAGTTCGGGCAAGATTCAAAGATACTTGTACAGGATGTGTTGTATGTTCCAAAATTGGAAGTCGGATTATTATCTGTGAAACGTTTAACAGCAAAAGGACTTACAGTGAAATTCAAAGACAATGAGTGTGCAATTATTGCAGGAAACAAGGTGATAACCAAAGTCAAGGCAGATGAACAATTATATCATTTTGACACACCAAAGGAACAGATGAAGGTATGTACACATGATCACAAAAACTGTATTCACATGTGGCATAGACGTCTAGGACATAGACACCCTGACAGTATAAGGGAACTACAGAGAAAAGAATTGACAAAAGATTTAAAGATATCAGATTGCTCAATTACCATAAGATGTGATTGTTGTATAAAATCCAAAGCCACAAGGATATCTATTCCAAAAGAAAGTGAGATGAAAAGCGAAAGACCACTTGATTTGGTGCATACTGACGCATGTGGACCCATGAAAGTGACTACATCAGGAGGCAATAGATACATGTTGACTTTTATAGACGATTACTCAAGATACACAGTCACATACTTAATTAAAAACAAAAGTGAAGTTTTTGATAAACTTGTAGACTATGTAACAAGATCAAGTAACAAATTTCAAAGGAAGCCAATTGTCATCAGAAGTGATAATGGAGGTGAATTTACAAGTCACAGAATAGAAGACTACATAAGACAAAATGGGATAGAACACCAGAAAACTGTTCCATACACACCTGAACAAAATGGAGTAGCAGAAAGGAAAAACAGAACTCTATCAGAGATGATAAGATGTATGCTGACAGATTCCAAACTACCAGAGAAATATTGGGGTGAGGCAGCAATGACAGCTACTTATCTACAGAACAGACTTTTTTTCCAGAAAACTGACGAAAACTCTATATGAACTGCGGCAAGGTATGAAACCAAGTGTCAATCATTTAAAAGTTTTTGGATGTAAAGTTTTCATATTCATTCCAACAGAAAAACGTTCCAAACTTCAAAACAGATCCATGGAAGGAATATTTGTTGGATATAGTGAAAATTGCAATGGATACAGAATCCTAGATCCCAAAACAGACAGAGTTACGGTGAGTAACAGTGTGACATTCATTGAAGATTTGAATGAAGACATTATGATTTCAGTTGAAACAAAAAATGAGAAAACCAATAATGACACAACTGAAGAAATATCTGATGAGAAAGAAGCAGAAATTAATAAAGAACAAAATACTGAAAGTGAAGAATCACAACTACAAACAGACACAGAACCAAGACGTTCAATGAGAGAGAACAAAGGAAAACCACCAAAACGTCTCTCATACAAGACAAGCACAAGAAAAATCTATGAGCCTACTTCTTGGGAAGAAATATCTAAACTGCCTGTAGGAGAAGACTATGATGAGACATTTGCTCCAGTTGTCAAACACACTACAATAAGAACTTTACTTACAGTTGCAGCAAGGAAACACATGCAACTGAGACATCTGGATGTAAAAACAGCTTTTCTGAATGGAGATTTAACAGAAGACATTTATATGGAACAACCTCCAGGATTCAAAGATGAAAGAAATCCAAACAAAGTTTGTAAACTACAGAAAAGCATATATGGTTTAAAGCAAGCAGCTAAAGCGTGGAATGACAAAATCACGGAAGTACTTACAAATGAAAAATTTCAAAGAAGCAAAGCTGATCCATGCTTATACACAAAAAAGCTGATTAATAGATGGATTTACATACTCATATATGTAGACGACATTTTGATTTGTTTTGAACAAGAAAGGGATAACGAAAACATTCTAAAAATCCTGAAGCAACATTTTGAAATCAAAGACTTGAGAAATGTAAAACAATACCTAGGAATACAAGTAGAAAGAGAAGAAGATGGAAGTTCCTACTGAATCAAAATCACATGATTCAAGACATAACAGAAAAATTTGGATTAAAGGATGCAAAAACAGTAAAGTCTCCAATGGAAACTAATTATCTCAAAGAGATGAACAGTGAACAAAATATGCTACCAAATAATGAAGAATACAGAACAGCAATAGGAAAACTACTGTATCTAGCGACCGTTACAATACCAGACATCGCAGCAGCAGTAGGAATCCTGAGTAGAAAGGTATCAAAACCAAATAAAGCTGATTGGAATGCCGTGAAGAGAGTAATACGTTATTTGAAAGGAACTAGCAATGTTAAGCTGAAATTACCCACAAGCGATGATTGCATTTTAACAGGATATGTTGATGCAGATTGGGCTGGAGATCCAACTGACAGAAGATCTACCAGTGGACATATTTTTTTCCTCTCAGGTGGGCCAATAAGTTGGACAAGTAAGAAACAGTCAATTGTAACACTATCTTCAACAGAAGCAGAATATGTTGCAGCAGCACATGCGAGTCGAGAAGTACTGTGGTTAAGACAATTGTTGACAGAATTAGGACAACCACAGTTGGCACCAACAAAACTAAAAGAGGACAATCAAGGATGTCTTGTTCTTGCTCAGATGGAAAGAGTCAATCCAAGAACCAAACATATTGATGTGAAATATCATTTCTTGAGAGATCATCAGGAACAAGGAGTCTTGAAGTTAGAGTACTGTCCTACTGAAGAAATGACAGCAGACGTTTTCACGAAGGCGTTGAATGCTGATAAACATCAGAGACTAATAAAAAAGTTGGGTTTGATTGAATAAGTCCTTACTGTTGAGAAAGGGTGTTGGCATACGCAACAGATTAGGACTTATTATAAGTGAAAGGAGGACTTTATACTAACCAGACAGCAGATGGCAATAGTGTGTAAAGTTATATACTTGCTGTAATGTGGGTAGGGAAGCTCTCAGTGGTTGGTTGTTGTTTCTTACTTTCGGTTTTGCTTTTCTTCATGAATGTGTTGTCTTCAGTGCACGGACTGTGTGACACTGAATTGTATCTCATGTTTATCCAGTATGAAGTAAATACTGTTTACTCAAGATATCTTGCTGATTGAAGCTCTCCTAAGTACAGCGGTGACTGCAAGAAGACGCACTCTGCAACATCTGTAACGTACTTGAAGTTGTGTGTTGTAGTTTATCTTGGGATGTTTGGGCGTTGAATAGCAACTCAACAATAGAATGGTCTACATATATCACGCTATGGAATAGTTAGATCTTAATTAGCTAATTTTCTCACCACACCTGCAGTATAGTTTTGTAAGATAACTGAATATACAGAGCTATGTATTAACTACCCGTGCTCCTTTTAATCTGATGACTCTATATCATGCGTTGGAGACGTTTTAACGACCTGAACAGACATGATATGTGGCATACACTTTGATTAAACTGATTACGTAGTGTTGTAATTTAAAGATGCCTTATCTAAATTTGTAGTTTCCTCTCATGATTTATGAGAACTGCAATCACTTGGAGAATGTTGGTCAAGTAACTTTGTCGAATAGCTATCCAAAATATTTTTCAAGCTTGAGAAATCAGTTGCTACGTTTAGATGATTATTATGCTCCAGGGTCTATCGAGACCCCTAAGCACAAAAAATGGAGAATGCAAAAAAATAAGGGTTTGACACTGGTTTCCAGGGTTCCTTGTAAATAACAGCTGATCCCTGAGAATTCCTACCACTATTGATTATTAACAAAATGAGGAGAACCCCATGTCTAAATCCCTCTCTATCAGGCCATGAAACTTAGCTTTTATTCTTATTAATATATATATAAAATGCATACAGGGTATTAACCCTTCCACCCTGAAGCCTGTTTTCACCTTCCTGACCAGATCAATTTTTTCAAATCTGACCAGTGTCACTTTACGAGGTAATAACTCTGGAATGCTTCAACAGATTCCACTGATTCTCAGGTTGATTTTTCAAGACACATTGTATTTTATGATAATGGTAAAATTTATTTGATATGACTTACTATATATACTCGAGTATAAGCCGAGATTTTCAGCCCATTTTTTGGGGGCTGAAACTGCCCCTCTCAGCTTATACTCGAGTCATTGTCCCAGGGGGTGGTGGAGTGGCAGGGGAGGGGAGTTTCAGCTGTCCATCATATTCACCTGTTCCCGGAGCGCCTCTGAATGTCACTGCTTCTCGGGCGCTGGCAGCTCTTCCTGTGTTAAGCGGTCACGTGGTACCGCTCATTAAAGTAATGTGGGTATTACCATATTCCCACCAATATGATCGTATACCAGCAAAAAAAAAATGTGGCAGTGACATAAAAATGGCACAAATATTGTTTAAATATCCAAATTTGATTTTTTACAGGTCTGTTAAACCACATGTATAGAAAAAAAAAAGAAGTGCCTGTTCATGGACGGTGGTAAATGGCCTATCTCTTATCATGTTATATAGCCTTTTACCAACATGAAAATTTAACAAAAATAAGGAAATTAAAAAATACTACTCTATCTGAGGGTGAACATAGTAGAAGTAGTAATATTCAGTTCAGGGAAGAGCTACCAGGATGGTGAGCAGACTGCAAACTATGTGCTGCGAGGAACGGTTAAAGGATCTGGGAATGTTTAGCTTGCAAAAAAGAAGTATAAGAGGAAACTTAATAGCTGTCTACAAATTTCTGAAGGGCTGTCACAGTGGAGAAGAATCATAATTATTATCATTTGCACATGGAAATATGAGAAGCAATGGAATGAAGGTGAAAGGGAGAAGACACAGATTAGATATTAGAAAAAACTATTTGACATTGAGGGTGATCAGTGAGTGGAACAGGCGACCACGAGAGGTGGTGAGTTCTCCTTCAATGGAAGTCTTCAAACAGCGGCTGGACAGACATCTGTCTGAGATGGTTTAGTGACTCCTGCTTTGAGCCGGGGGTTGGACACGATGACCCCGGAGGTCCCTTCCAACTCTACCATTCTAGGATTCTACTTCATTGTTTTGATGAATTTATTCTATTTTTACAGGCTGATCAGTTAAAACAGGACTTTCAAATGACTTTTAGTATTTGTCCTTGTGGCCATTCACGTTTCTGAGCACAATACTTATAACCTCCTTTATTATATATATAAAAAAAGAAAGGCTCAGACAATGGCAAAAGTAAATGATGAAAAAGAGGTGAAAAGGTGTTGAAAACTTTCATAGTAAGTAACATACAGACACAAAAAGAATAATGTAAACAGAAACAGAAAAATAGAAAATAAAGTGGATACTTCAAAAAAGCAAAATGAAAAATAAAAATATATATAAAAAAAAAAACCCAGCATGAATAATAGACTATAATCCACCAAAAATTAAGGAAATACAGAAATGGAGAAAGTTTGAGCAAAGGAATAGAAAACAGAAAAAAAGAGGTAAAATAAGTTCAATACATAAGATGTACAAAGTAAATGCAAGAAATAATTAAATCAATGGGAGATGGGGACTGTTATATAATCTCTGTCCATTGGTTAATCAAATGTAACACTACTTCCAGAACATTGTCAAGAGCTTTGAGACCCTTGATGGGTAAGAACCCAGTCTAACATTTGCCTTATCACATTGGAGGTCTTTTTATTTATTTATTTTATTAGCATCAATAATTCCACAGCACTGCACAGACATCATTACTGTCTCCATTGGGGCTCACAAACTAAATAACATTTTGGAGTGTGTGAGGAAACCGGAGAACCCGGAGGAAACCCACGCAAACATGAGGAAAACATGCAAACTCCTTGCAGATGTTGTCCTGGGTTGAACTTGAGCTCAGGACCCAAACGTTGCAAAGCAATAGTGTTGACCACTGAGCCAAAGCGCTGACAAGTCCTGCACCTGTCATTTCTATGGTGGCCTACGGCTCACAGTTAACTGTCCCAATTATGGGAGTCATCCATAACTATCAGTACTTGGACGTCCATATAAATCAGAGTGAAATTGGAACCCAGTGCACGGACTGGCTGGCAGCCCTCCCGACCCAAGCGTGACAGCTTCATGTACATAGCCTGGAGATAGCAGCGGCCAGCATTATATTACGATCTTGCTCCGATTTATACAGACATCTGACTGCGCCGTTAAGAAGATTGTGTGGTCATAGACATGGTGGAGATACCAAATGACGTTTTTTGGTCTCTCCGGAGATCCATCGGCAAGCTATAAAAAGATGTGGTTCATCATAGATGAAAATCAATGCTGTCAAAAACGGACATGGCTGAGCTGAATGCTTCCGCAGTTGCCTTCTAGTGGTTAGGGGGTCTTACTGTATGGAACCCCAGGAAGAGAAATTTCTATGACACCCTCAGAGGTCAGTCGAAAGTTCCTGAGAATGAAAAGTGGCTCTTCCTTAATCAATGATCCAGAATAATGCAATCTTAGGAGATAGGAAAAACTGGACAATCGAAAAGATGAGGAAGCAGACAAGGAGACCGTGAGATCTGAGATGAAGCTGAGTCACACATCATTATACGGAAAGTTAGTTTAAAATTAAGGATTATACATAGTTATGTAATAAGCGAAAATATACCGAGATCTGATAAACCGATCCTCAGCGTATAGCAAAGTAAATTAATTCTGATCTTTAAATGTAGGTATAAATAGAGATGAAAAGATAAATCCATTTCAGTGTTTTAATTAATAGTTAAATAAACTTTGTCAATTGTTTAAATGCATTTCTGCACCTTAAAGCCATGGAGATTGGTGGAATCTGAGTCCTAAGATCCACAGAGATGGCTCAAAGCACAGGGCAGAATCTCTCAGCTTGTTGATGTACACTATGGACTTTCTCCAACAAAGTGTTAATCTGCACAGTGGAGTGGGGAAGCCCACCCATACAGCAGTAAGTGCTCCATGAGCCGGGGTGCCACTCAGAAGAAAATAGTCACAATGGATACGAAAATTGAAAGGAACGGAACGGATGGCACTCACCGGTTAAAAAAATTCTTTATTCCAATACTTTAAAACATCGGCGTCGGGAGGATGGTAGCAGGAGTGGAATGGACGACAGCCGTTTCGCGCTGCAGTGGCTCTTCTACTGGTCCTACCTAGTATGGGCGTCATCAATAGGCTATAAGCCAGACACTGTGCATTATGCATACCTGTGTGACTGGCGCTCTATGCAAGCCTCATCTATTTGCATTTTAAATACTACATAACCACCCCCTCCAGCAATTTATAGATTTTTGGCTGTCTGCTTCATCAGTATTTTGCACCTAGTATTTTATTATGGGGGTCTACTGTATCCTGCATTGGTAATCTGACCTGGTGTTGATGAGGCTTTTTTTTCTGTGATATTTCTTGTACACACGCTTGACTATACTTACCCTTCCCTCCCATCATTTCCTTGTCCCCATGCTGATCTCAGTACATCTGCCATTAATCAATGATTTTCAATTACTGATACCAATCACAAGCTGTAGTTATGTGTAATTACTAATGACACGTCTTTGCTGGAGACTAAGTGTTCCGAGACCGGTGGGGAACCACAGAATCAATGCAGGCTACGGTATGACCACACATACCTGATTTGTTGCAGAAACATTTTGCAGCCAACCTAGAAAAAGAAACTGGGACATTTGATTGAAAGTATACACCAAAATATGCATGATGTGTTACGGATTTACCACTCTAGGTGTCATTGTCCTTTCTCTGGATTTCCAGCAGAGCTTTTCTGTAACAAATCTACTATGTGTGGTCATACCCTAAAGAGGCCCATGTACTGTAGAAATCTGCCATGTCAATAGCTGTGAGTAAGTCATGATCTGCTGTCTAAGAGAACCATTATATATATATCTCAATGAGACCATGTTCCAATTTTTATTTCAACCATGCTAACTTATTATTTCTACCTTTTTCATTATCTTTATGATCAAAACCATCCTTGCCTCCATGTTTTATTAATTATGATATAAATATTTTATTACTACTGTTTGACTTTTCAGTTTTCATTTTACACGTAAATAGACTGGAAAACCACGATTCCTCTGCTCAATGTGTCTGGAACTCAGTGATGGACTGGTCTGTCATCCTATTATGTGCTGGGTGCGCTGATCTATTGGTGCTTTAATTGGAAGCTCAGTTGACCTATCTGAGACTGGGATACCCTGCTATTTGTTGAGTTGTCAGGCCCAGATCACTGCCAGTCAAAAGCTTATTCTCTGTGGTGTGTGTTTGCCTGATTCATGTGCTGTGAGTTCTTATCTACCCATATCTTATTCCCCCTTTGATTTTCTGCTATTTCTCTTGTATTCTGACCCTGGACTGTGACCTGACTTATGCATTCGTCTTTTCCCTTAGTGTGGAGACACGGGAAGTCAACGGGTGATTAAGTCCACTAGCCAAAATCACATGGACAAGGGCTCCTCCCACCAAACGCCCACTCTCCTTCTACAGTGGGCATCATACTACTAAGACAACACTGGGTGAGGGTAAAACAGGGTGGCAATAATTTATTGAACCACAAGACAGGCAAATAACATATAGAACAGTCCCAGCAAAATACCCAAGATGATGTAAAATTACAGCGTCTCTCCCTTCCAGTGATTAGCCTGTATAGGAGCAGCTGTGACTTCAGAGCTTCCAGGGCCAACTATCCTTACCAGTGGCATGCACTGAGAGGAGGTAACAACAAGCTTAGGAAGATGACAGTCCATTGAGGAACAAAGCCAGTTGACTGAAGGGTCACAACCTGGCTTCTTTTCTGAGGGTCTGAAATTCCCTCCACTATCTTGTTCAGTCAAGGGGACATGGACCTGAGGAGAGATCTTGGGTTCTGTCTCATTCAGAAAAGGCTGATTGTTTGGTTGGAGCTTTACATGGTAGGTTTCCTGGGAAACCTGAGATCCAGTGGCCCCCTAGAAGATGGGATACTGTCATGATTCCTCTGCTCAGTGTGTCTGAGACTGAGTGATGGACAGCTCTGTCATCCTATCCTGTGCTTGGGCATGCTGAGCTATTGGTGCTTTGATTGACAGCTCAATTGATCTCTCTAAGACCGGGAGGTGCATAGATTTCTCTAGGTGCTCAAAGTTTTTATTAATTTCCCTGCTATTTAGGTGAGCTTTCTGGCCCAGATCACTACTTGTCAAAAGCTTATGCTCTCTGGTGTGTATTTGCCTTATCCATGTGCTATAAGTTCTAATCTACTGCTGCCTGACCTTTGGACCATGTTCTGACTAGCCATTTGTTATTGCCCCTTTGCTTATTTCTCTGGTTTTCTGGCCCTGGACTGTGACCTGACTTGTGCCTTCTTCTTTTCCTTTAGTTTACTACATGCTCTTTTGGTACTGACCCCGGAATGTTTGACTTCTCTGCCTCACTGCCTGTCCATGAGCGTCAACAAATGCATTCTAGGATACCAAAATTAGTGATCCTACCCAGTGGTGAAGCATGTTGTGGACCGTACAGAGGCCATTACCCCAGCCACAAAAATTTTAGGGGCACAAAGTTTGAAAAGAAAAAAGTAGCATTGGCATCACCATTGCTGACAATTCAGGACTTTGCACGTGACCTGAACTTCTGTCTGGGTGCCTTTGATTTAAAGATGACTGCCAGTTTCAACTCTGTAGGCTCCCTGTCCTACCATTCTTTATCTTGAAGGCCACTGACTGCTGTAGGCCTATAATCTATAAGACATCAGTGTCCGGGCACAGATGGAGAATTGATATCACCTATTGTACCAACTATACTGGCCCTAGCTATGTGAAAGAGAGAAATGTTATGATCTGGTGGCCTAGGAGCAGCATGAGACGTACTCTGGAGAATGTGGTACCTGTACTGACCGCAACCCTGAACTTAGCAGCGCAAATAGAAGTAGCCATGGGGGGTACCTAACACTCCCTAGACCCCTCGACACAGCCTAAGAACTAACTTCCCCTAAAGACAGAAACGGGAAAACTATCTTGCCTCAGAGAAAATCCCCAAAGGATAGACAGCCCCCCACAAATATTGACTGTGAGAGGAGAGGGAAATAACATACGCAGACATGAAATCAGGATTTAGTATAGGAGGCCATACTAGCTAAAAAGAAAGAATAGGACAGAGTACTATGCGGTCAGTATTAAAACACTAGAAAACATCCACCACAGAAAATACAAATCACCACATCTGACTAAAGACATGGAGGGTATATCTGCATCTCCAGAGACACAGCTTGGCTGCAAAAAATCCTTCACAGACAAAGCTGGACAAGACAAAACATGAAAATGCACTGAACTATAAGGCCCACAGCATGTGGACAGCAAAAACAAAGCCAGGACTTATCTTTGTTGAAAAGCTCAGCAAACAGGAGAGACCAGTAAGAGATGTGAATCCTCCAAAAACAATGGACAACTGGCACTGACTAAAGGATCAGGCAGGACTAAATAGCTGAGTCCAAATTGCAAAAAGTGAACACACCTGATAAATGCTGCGATCCAAAGACAGCAGCACTACCACTCATAACCACCGGAGGGAGCCCAAGAGCAGAATTCACAACAGAGAAAATAACTTGTTTGTTTCCACCACAACAAAGTGTACCTATTGGGACGGTCCTAACCTGTCACTAGTATTAACCCTTGTCAGGCTGCATAATTTTACAACCTTAACAGGCTGCATAGGTACAATTGTACCTTCACATATACCTCCACTGTGGGAAGACTTTACTTGGTTTCAGAAACTAAAGTTCATTCAGCTACAAATGTTATGCTGATATCTATTGTTCAGTGTTGTTACTGGTCACTTATGTTGCTGTCAATTAAGTTAATTCAAACTGGGAGTGGCTTCTACTTGTCTTCCTGCCTCCCTCCTCTCATTAGCCATTTTGCTGTTCATCTCATTGCTGTGAGCACACATTTCTAGGCTTGTGAAGTCTTCAATTTCTTGGAAACGAAGGTAGGAAAGTCTCACAGCATCTAACAGCCAGTTATACCTTTATTCTCATTATGTGGGGACAGAACAGTCAAATTGTCTTTCAGCCTGGACTTGGCTTACATATATTTTGTATGAAACTTATCACTATAGGTATAATTTTTATACGAAAAATGGATAATAATTAGTATCTACATATTGTTTTACGATGTTTTATTTATATTCAGCACAAAATACGAAGCCAAAATTCATCTAGCAAGTCATCATGAGTGATAGTAATGCTGGATCTAGTTTCCGCCATAATCCAAGAAAACGTGTTTGCAGGTTAGTATAATTTTGTGAAAAGCCAATAATGTAGTATTTCGGAAAATTATTTATTTTACATTTTTTCATATTTACAGATTTACGTCTGACGAAATAATGCGAATGCTAGAAGAATCTGATTCTGAGCATGAGGATGAACCATATGTTCCATCTGATGATGAAAACTATGTACCACAAGTGGATGTTACTGAAGAAGATTCAGACATTGAACAAGAAATGGTCATAGAGCATGAAAATGAATACGAATCAGACGAAAGTGTTGAGGATGATTCTGTGCCTCAAAGTGCAGGCGACATTTGGACTGCTAAGGATGAAACTCAATGGTGCAGTAATCCACTGCCAAATGCACAAACAAAATCTCGTAATGTCCTACGACAAAGAGGTGGCCCTGCAGCAATCAGCAACCTATATACAGCAAAAGAGCTATTCAAGTCCATCATGACTCCCGAGATGTGTGACATCATATTACGGGAAACGAATCGAAAGGCCAAGAGAGTTTGTGATGCTTACAACAACGAACTGGTACAACGTTTTCCTGATTCTTCCAAACGGCCACCACAAAAAACATTCAAGCAATTTACTGAAACTGAACTTCATGCATTTTTGGGCATACTGATTGCTGCTGGTGTGCACAGAGCCAACAAAGAGAATCTGGAGGAAATGTGGAATGTTGCTGCTCTGCCTCTTATACGTGCAGCCATGTCTCGTGACCGCTTCAAGATGATACTCAGATTTATCAGGTTTGACAACGAAAATACACGTGCAGAACGTGTGCAAACAGATAAAGCTGCACCAATACGGGACATCTGGACAATGCTGAACAGTAATCTGGAGAGAGCCTACAAGCCATATCATTGTATCACCGTCGACGAGCAATTATTTCCATTTAGAGGTCATACTAAATTTACCCAGTATATACCTTCAAAACCAGCTAAATATGGCATAAAGATTTTCTGGGCTTGTGACTCATCAAATGCCTACCCTTTACAAGGTCAGCTCTACACTGGGAAACCAACTGATGGTCCTCGACAAGTAAACATTGGAGAACGAACAGTATTGGACCTAGTGAGCTCGTATAAAGGCTCTGGAAGAAATGTCACCACTAGAGTTGAGCGACCTTGACCTTTTTAGAGTCGAGCCGGGTTTTGCGAAACCCGACTATGTCCAAAGTCGAGTCGAGTGAAATCGGCCGATTATGACGTAAAGTCGGGATCGACCGAAACACGAAACCCAATGCAAGTCAATGGGGCAGCATAGTCGGCAGTGAGTGGGGGCCAGGAAAACACCTAGAGTGCCCATTTTAATGTCAAAACCATCCATTCTTCTTAATGAAGCTTGTCAAGCGTAATTTACCTTATAATAATTGGAAGGCATTTGAAATTGGGGGTCATTTGGCTAAAGTTGTGGGGGGTAGGGCTGGTTCAAGTAATTAGTGGGCCCAGGAAATCTGGACCACGTCACGGCAGTGGAGCAGGGAGAGGTAAGTATTTCAACTTTGCAAGTGCTGTGAACCTGAGCAAGCAGGGGGGGCCCACTCGTTGGCATTGGCACTGGCACAGGGCCCCTCAAAGTACAGCGGTGTGTTTGCACGGCGGGGGCGCCTCCCACCGGCAGCAACACTTTTGCGTACTATGAGAGGCCCTGTGCCAGTGACGTCGCCAACTAGTATTCCTCCCCCCACCTGATGAAGGAACCTGCACTTTCATCTGCACCTTCCTCTTTGTCCCCGTGTAAGGTGGTATGGTATGCGGGAAGAGCAACCTGACTTTCAGCAGGGTCACAATGTTGTTGTGTAGCGTGCACGGGGAATGTTGCGTTATGGGTCAATGTACCAGCAGACTCATCTATCACTGGCTGGGCAATGGGCACGATGAAGTGGAAACACAGATATAGGCCCAAAGAAGAAAGTGGGCTAAATGCAGTTCAAAATTGGTAACACAGGAATAACCAGGGGGCATTGCAGTGGAGGACAACTGGAATGAGAGGCTGACACAGAGAGTAGGGCCAAATCAGTAAGTAGTCGAAATGCAGTTCAAAATTGGCAACCGTAGTAAACAGGCGGCACAGCTTTGTTCAGTGGAGGAGAACAGCAAGGAGTGGCAGACACCGATAGTAGGCCCCAACCCAACTAGTAGGCCAAATGCAGTCTAACATTAACAACTACTTAACGAGAGGCTAAAAATGGTATTTCAGGACAGGAAACCAGGAGAACAGCAAGGAGTGGCAGACACCGATAGTAGGCCCCAAACCAACTAGTACGCCAAATGCAGTTGTTCCATTTAACCACAATTTAATGAGAGCCTGAAGATAGAAGCTCAGGAAAGGCAACCTGGGGAACACCTTGGAGTGTAACACACCATCTCTCTCCACCCCATACCCATTTTGTAGGCCTAATGCTGTGTACTTTTCTACAACTACTAAACGAGAGTCGGAAGACCGAAGCAATGGCAAGGAAACCTGGGGAACACCTTGGAGTGTAACACACCATCTCTCTCCACCCCATACCCAATTTGTAGGCCTAATGCAGCCTACTTTCCGACACCTACTAAACGAGAGCATGAAGATCGAAGCTCAGGAAAGGCAACCTGGGGAACACCTTGGAGTGTAACACACCATCTCTCTCCACCCCATACCCATTTTTTAGGCCTAATGCAGTGTACTTTTCTACAACTACTAAACGAGAGTCGGAAGACCGAAGCAATGGCAAGGAAACCTGGGGAACACCTTGGAGTGTAACACACCATCTCTCTCCACCCCATTCCCCATTTTTTAGGCCTAATGCAGCCTACTTTCCGACACCTACTAAACGAGAGCATGAAGATCGAAGCTCAGGAAAGGCAACCTGGGGAACACCTTGGAGTGTAACACACCATCTCTCTCCACCCCATACCCATTTTGTAGGCCTAATGCTGTGTACTTTTCTACAACTACTAAACGAGAGTCGGAAGACCGAAGCAATGGCAAGGAAACCTGGGGAACACCTTGGAGTGTAACACACCATCTCTCTCCACCCCATACCCAATTTGTAGGCCTAATGCAGCCTACTTTCCGACACCTACTAAACGAGAGCATGAAGATCGAAGCTCAGGAAAGGCAACCTGGGGAACACCTTGGAGTGTAACACACCATCTCTCTCCACCCCATACCCATTTTGTAGGCCTAATGCTGTGTACTTTTCTACAACTACTAAACGAGAGTCGGAAGACCGAAGCAATGGCAAGGAAACCTGGGGAACACCTTGGAGTGTAACACACCATCTCTCTCCACCCCATACCCAATTTGTAGGCCTAATGCAGCCTACTTTCCGACACCTACTAAACGAGAGCATGAAGATCGAAGCTCAGGAAAGGCAACCTGGTGAAAACCTTGGAGTGTAACACAACCTGTCTCTACACCCCATACCAAATTTGTAGGCCTAATGCAGCGTAGTTTCCACCAACTACTAAACGAGAGCCGGAAGATCGAAGCTCATGAAAGGCAACCCGGGGAACACCTTGGAGTGTAACACAACCTCTCTCTACACCACGAAAGGGCTGATTCTTAGGAAGGAAGGCTGTTGTAAATAAGCATTGCGCATCCGAGGGTGATTATATTCTTATTCGGTATCTACTCACCCTCGGACGCGCCATGCTTCTTGATTTGTAATTAATGTTTATTTGCAATGTGCTTTTGACTTACTCAATTATTTTTTTAATTATTGATTTTATTAAATTAATAGTTTAACATCTTATTGGAAATAATTTAAAGGAGACGCGACAGGACAACACTCGGTGGATGCCATATCTGTGTTAACAACTCCAAAAAACTTTCAGTTAACTTCTTGCAGGAGAAAGAAATTGTAGCTGTTGGACCTTTGTAGTACAGTTCCAGATATTTGTTGTGTGTTTGTTTTGATTGTTAAAATGTCTGCATTTGAGATCTCAACACGATCTTATTTTTTATAATCAAATTAATTTTTTAAATATTTTATTAGGTTGGTTCAAGGGGTACACGGGCCGCAGTAGACAGGTCAGTGGAGGCCTAGTGGAAGGAGGGACCGCAGATGCGCCACTGTTTCACCCATACACAATTAGTAGGCCTAATGCAGCGTAGTTTCCAACAGCTACTAAACGAGAGCCGGAAGATCGAAGCTCAGGAAAGGCAACCTGGGGAACACCTTGGAGTGTAACACAACCTCTCTCTACACCACGGAAGGGCTGATTCTTAGGAAGGAAGGCTGTTGTAAATAAGCATTGCGCGTCCGAGGGTGATTATATTCTTATTCGGTATCTACTCACCCTCGGACGCGCCATGCTTCTTGATTTGTAATTAATGTTTATTTGCAATGTGCTTTTGACTTACTCAATTATTTTTTTAATTATTGATTTTATTAAATTAATAGTTTAACATCTTATTGGAAATAATTTAAAGGAGACGCGACAGGACAACACTCGGTGGATGCCATATCTGTGTTAACAACTCCAAAAAACTTTCAGTTAACTTCTTGCAGGAGAAAGAAATTGTAGCTGTTGGACCTTTGTAGTACAGTTCCAGATATTTGTTGTGTGTTTGTTTTGATTGTTAAAATGTCTGCATTTGAGATTTCAACACGATCTTATTTTTTATAATCAAATTAATTTTTTTTATATTTAATGATGTTGGTTCAAGGGGTACACGGGCAGCAATAGACAGGTCAGTGGAGGCCTAGTGGAAGGAGTGACGGCAGACAGGCATCAAAGGCCTAACATTGGGCTGGCTGTAGGCAAGTTAAAATTGGTTCCAGGGGAACACGGCCATCAGTGGCCTGGTCAGTGTAGTTGTAGTTGAAAGAACGGGACGCAGACAGGCTTCGAAGGCCTAACATAATAACATAGGGCTGGCTGTAGGCAAGTTAAAATTGGTTCCAAGGGAACACGGCCATCAGTGGCCTGGTCAGTGTAGTTGTAGTTGAAAGAACGGGACGCAGACAGGCTTCGAAGGCCTAACATAACAAACTTGGGCTGGCTGTAGGCACTTTTAAATTTGTTCCAGGGGTACATGGGCAGCAGTGTATGGTCAGTGGAAGTCTAGTGGAAGGAGTGACCGCAGACAGGCTTCCAAGGCCTAACATAACAAACTTGGGCTGGCTGTAGGCACTTTTAAATTGGTTCCAGGGGTACACGGGCAGCAGTGGTCTGGTCAGTGGAAGTCTAGTGGAAGGAGTGACCGCAGACAGGCTTCCAAGGCCTAACCTAACAAACTTGGGCTGGCTGTAGGCACTTTTAAATTGGTTCCAGGGGTACACGGGCAGCAGTGGTCTGGTCTGTGGAAGTCTAGTGGAAGGAGTGACCGCAGACAGGCTTCCAAGGCCTAACATAACAAACTTGGGCTGGCTGTAGGCACTTTTAAATTGGTTCCAGGGGTACACGGGCAGCAGTGGTCTGGTCAGTGGAAGTCTAGTGGAAGGAGTGACCGCAGACAGGCTTCCAAGGCCTAACATAACAAACTTGGGCTGGCTGTAGGCACTTTTAAATTGGTTCCAGGGGTACACGGGCAGCAGTGGTCTGGTCAGTGGAAGTCTAGTGGAAGGAGTGACCGCAGACAGGCTTCCAAGGCCTAACATAACAAACTTGGGCTGGCTGTAGGCACTTTTAAATTGGTTCCAGGGGTACACGGGCAGCAGTGGTCTGGTCTGTGGAAGTCTAGTGGAAGGAGTGACCGCAGACAGGCTTCGAAGGCCTAACATAATAACATAGGGCTGGCTGTAGGCAAGTTAAAATTGGTTCCAAGGGAACACGGCCATCAGTGGCCTGGTCAGTGTAGTTGTAGTTGAAAGAACGGGACGCAGACAGGCTTCGAAGGCCTAACATAACAAACTTGGGCTGGCTGTAGGCACTTTTAAATTTGTTCCAGGGGTACATGGGCAGCAGTGTATGGTCAGTGGAAGTCTAGTGGAAGGAGTGACCGCAGACAGGCTTCCAAGGCCTAACATAAAAAACTTGGGCTGGCTGTAGGCACTTTTAAATTGGTTCCAGGGGTACACGGGCAGCAGTGGTCTGGTCAGTGGAAGTCTAGTGGAAGGAGTGACCGCAGACAGGCTTCCAAGGCCTAACATAACAAACTTGGGCTGGCTGTAGGCACTTTTAAATTGGTTCCAGGGGTACACGGGCAGCAGTGGTCTGGTCTGTGAAAGTCTAGTGGAAGGAGTGACCGCAGACAGGCTTCCAAGGCCTAACATAACAAACTTGGGCTGGCTGTAGGCACTTTTAAATTGGTTCCAGGGGTACACGGGCAGCAGTGGTCTGGTCAGTGGAAGTCTAGTGGAAGGAGTGACCGCAGACAGGCTTCCAAGGCCTAACATAACAAACTTGGGCTGGCTGTAGGCACTTTTAAATTGGTTCCAGGGGTACACGGGCAGCAGTGGTCTGGTCTGTGGAAGTCTAGTGGAAGGAGTGACCGCAGACAGGCTTCCAAGGCCTAACATAACAAACTTGGGCTGGCTGTAGGCACTTTTAAATTGGTTCCAGGGGTACACGGGCAGCAGTGGTCTGGTCAGTGGAAGTCTAGTGGAAGGAGTGACCGCAGACAGGCTTCCAAGGCCTAACATAACAAACTTGGGCTGGCTGTAGGCACTTTTAAATTGGTTCCAGGGGTACACGGGCAGCAGTGGTCTGGTCTGTGGAAGTCTAGTGGAAGGAGTGACCGCAGACAGGCTTCCAAGGCCTAACATAACAAACTTGGGCTGGCTGTAGGCACTTTTAAATTGGTTCCAGGGGTACACGGGCAGCAGTGGTCTGGTCAGTGGAAGTCTAGTGGAAGGAGTGACCGCAGACAGGCTTCGAAGGCCTAACATAACAAAATTGGGCTGGCTGTAGGCACTTTAAATTGGTTCCAGGGGTACATGGGCAGCAGTGTATGGTCAGTGGAAGTCTAGTGGAAGGAGTGACGGCAGACAGTCTTCGAAGGCCTAACATAACAAAATTGGGCTGACTGTAGGCACTTTTAAATTGGTTCCAGGGTAACACGGCCAGCAGTGGCCTGGTCAGTGTAGTAGTTGTAGAAAGAAGGGACCGCAGACAGGCTTCGAAGGCCTAACATAACAAAAATGTCAAAACAATGGTATTGTCAGTGCCAGGCATTGAAGGATGTCAGCGCCTAGACTACACATTGGTGAAGCTGTGAGAGATAATTTTGCTAGTGGTAGAGCACTGTTTGAGCTGGGGGGGGGAACTGTCTTGTGGCCGGCGGTACAGGCACAGGGCCCCTCATATTACAACGGTGTGTCTGACGTTGGGTGCGCACCACCACCGCCAGAGACACTTTATTGTACTATGAGGGACCCAGTGGCAGTGCCGTCGACCAAAAGCGGCCACACCCACCTCTTCAGACAAACAGCACTCTCAAGGGTCCAAGCGCAAAGTGGCGATAGCACGGCCCCGTGTGGGGAGTTTGGCCATTTCGTGAGGTGGAAACATGTCGTATGCTGGACAATCAGGTGAAGAAAATTACGAGATTGGAAAAGTCATTCAGAATAGTCCACAGGCAAGACCTTTTCATAGGAAAGCTAGGTGTCAGCCGGGCAGGGTGGGGCAAAAGATTTTGAAATCCAGTTGTGGTTCATTTTAATGAAGGTTAGATCATCTACATTTTGGGTAGCCAGACGAGTCCTTTTTTCTGTTAGTATTGAACCTGCAGCACTGAATACTCTTTCTGATAGGACACTAGCTGCCGGGCAAGCAAGCTCCTGCAATGCATATTCTGCCAATTCTGGCCAGGTGTCTAATTTGGATGCCCAGTAATCAAATGGGAATGACGGTTGAGGGAGAACGTCGATAAGGGATGAAAAATAGTTTGTAACCATACTGGACAAATGTTGTCTCCTGTCACTTTGAATTGATGCTGCAGTACCTGTCCTGTCTGCGGTCATAGAAAAATCACTCCACAACCTGGTCAGAAAACCCCTCTGGCCAACGCCACTTCTGATTTCTGCCCCTCTAACACCTCTGGTCTGCTGGCCCCTGGAGCTCGTGTGAGAACGATCACGGGCGCTGTGTGCAGGGAATGCCAGAAGCAAATGGTCAACAAGAGTTGATTGTTTTGTTGCTAATATTAGTTCCAAGTTCTCATGTGGCATAATATTTTGCAATTTGCCTTTATAGCGAGGATCAAGGAGGCAGGCCAACCAGTAATCGTCATCGTTCATCATTTTTGTAATGCGTGTGTCCCTTTTGAGGATACGCAAGGCATAATCCGCCATGTGGGCCAAAGTTCCCGTTGTCAAATCTGCGGTTGTGCTTGGTTGAGGGGCAGTTGCAGGCAAATCTACGTCACTTGTGTCCCTCAAAAAACCAGAACCCGGCCTTGCCACGCCACCAATTTCCCGTGCCCCCGGGAAAGCTTCCTCATTAAAAATATACTCATCCCCATCATCCTCCTCATCCTCCACCTCCTCTTCGCCCGGTACCTCGTCATGTACACTGCCCTGACCAGACAATCGCTGACTGTCATCAAGGCTTTCCTCTTCCTCTGGTGCAGACGCCTGATCCTTTATGTGCGTCAAACTTTGCATCAGCAGACGCATTAGGGGGATGCTCATGCTTATTATGGCGTTGTCTGCACTAACCAGCCGTGTGCATTCCTCAAAACACTGAAGGACTTGACACATGTCTTGAATCTTCGACCACTGCACACCTGACAACTCCATGTCTGCCATCCTACTGCCTGCCCGTGTATGTGTATCCTCCCACAAAAACATAACAGCCCGCCTCTGTTCGCACAGTCTCTGAAGCATGTGCAGTGTTGAGTTCCACCTTGTTGCAACGTCTATGATTAGGCGATGCTGGGGAAGGTTCAAAGAACGCTGATAGGTCTGCATACAGCTGGAGTGTACAGGCGAACGGCGGATATGTGCGCAAAGTCCACGCACTTTGAGGAGCAGGTCGGATAACCCCAGATAACTTTTCAGGAAGCACTGCACCACCAGGTTTAAGGTGTGAGCCAGGCAAGGAATGTGTTTCAGTTGGGAAAGGGAGATGGCAGCCATGAAATTCCTTCCGTTATCACTCACTACCTTGCCTGCCTCAAGATCTACAGTGCCCAGCCACGACTGCGTTTCTTGCTGCAAGAACTCGGACAGAACTTCCGCGGTGTGTCTATTGTCGCCCAAACACTTCATAGCCAATACAGCCTGCTGACGTATGCCAGTAGCTGCCCCATAATGGGAGACCTGGTGTGCAACAGTGGCAGGTGCGGATGGAGTGTTTGTGCGACTGCGGTCTGTGGACGAGCTCTTGCTTCTGCAGGAGGACGAGGAGGAGGAGGAGGAGGAGGGGGTGCGAACGGCTACAGACAACTGTTTACTAGACCGTGGGCTAGGCAGAACTGTCCCAAACTTGCTGTCCCCTGTGGACCCTGAATCCACCACATTTACCCAGTGTGCCGTGATGGACACGTAACGTCCCTGGCCATGCCTACTGGTCCATGCATCTGTTGTCAGGTGCACCTTTGTGCTCACAGATTGCCTGAGTGCATGGACGATGCGCTCTTTAACATGCTGGTGGAGGGCTGGGATGGCTTTTCTGGAAAAAAAGTGTCGACTGGGTAGCTCGTAGCGTGGTACAGCGTAGTCCATCAGGTCTTTGAAAGCTTCGCTTTCAACTAACCGGTAGGGCATCATCTCTAACGAGATTAGTCTAGCTATGTGGGCGTTCAAACCCTGTGTACGCGGATGCGAGGCTAAGTATTTCCTTTTTCTAACCATAGTCTCATGTAGGGTGAGCTGGACTGGAGAGCTGGAGATCGTGGAACTAGCGGGGGTGCCGGTGGACATGGCAGACTGAGAGACGGTGGGAGATGGTATTGTTGCCGCCGGTGCCCTAGATGCAGTGTTTCCTACTACGAAACTGGTGATTCCCTGACCCTGACTGCTTTGGCCTGGCAAAGATACCTGCACAGATACAGCAGGTGGTGCGCTAAATGGTGGTCCTACAGTGCCGGAAGGGATGTTGCGTTGATGACTAGCTTCATTGGCCGAGGGTGCAACAACCTTAAGGGACGTTTGGTAGTTAGTCCAAGCTTTCAAATGCATGGTGGTTAAATGTCTATGCATGCAACTAGTATTGAGACTTTTCAGATTCTGACCTCTGCTTAAGGAAGTAGAACATTTTTGACAGATGACTTTGCGCTGATCAATTGGATGTTGTTTAAAAAAATGCCAGACTGCACTCTTTCTAGCATCGGATACCTTTTCAGGCATTGCAGACTGAGCTTTAACCGGATGGCCACGCTGTCCTCCACCAGGTTTTGGCTTTGCCACGCGTTTTGGGCAAGATACGGGCCCGGCAGATGGAACCTGTGGCGATGTTGATGCCTGCTGCGGCCCCTCCTCCTCCTCTGCTTCAGAACTGCTGCCGCCTGCACCCTGTTCCCCCAATGGCTGCCAATCGGGGTCAAGAACTGGGTCATCTAATAACTCTTCTTGTACCTCCTGCGCAACTTCGTCTGTGTCACCGTGTCGTTCGGTGGTATAGCGTTCGTGATGGGGCAACATAGTCTCATCAGGGTCTGATTCTTGATCAGCACCCTGCGAGGGCAATGTTGTGGTCTGAGTCAAAGGACCAGCATAGTAGTCTGGCTGTGGCTGTGCGTCAGTGCACTCCATGTCAGATTCAATTTGTAATGGGCATGGACTGTTAACTGCTTCACTTTCTAAGCCAGGGACGGTATGTGTAAAGAGCTCCATGGAGTAACCCGTTGTGTCGCCTGCTGCATTCTTCTCTGTTGTTGTTTTTGCTGAAGAGGACAAGGAAGTGACTTGTCCCTGACCGTGAACATCCACTAACGACGCGCTGCTTTTACTTTTACCAGTTTCACGAGAGGAGGCAAAAGAGCTAGAGGCTGAGTCAGCAAGATAAGCCAAAACTTGCTCTTGCTGCTCCGGCTTTAAAAGCGGTTTTCCTAATCCCAGAAAATGGAGCGTTCGAGGCCTTGTGTAGCCGGACGACGAACCTGGCTCCACAGCTCCAGACTTAGGTGCAATATTTTTTTCCCCACGACCACCTGATGCTCCACCACTACCACTACCCTCATTACCAGCTGACAATGAACGCCCCCGGCCACGACCTCTTCCACTAGACTTCCTCATTGTTTTAAAAACGTAACCAAACTAACGTTATTTGTTGCAGTCACACAACTTACACGGTGAGCTATAACTTCAGTATGATTTAGCTACCCCTTTACAGGTTGGTGAGACCACAGCGAAAATCAGGCCCAATGTTACACACTCTTTTTTTGGTGGCTGCAAATTAGAGAGATGCCCCACACGCAGGACTGTCACTGAAGCACAAATGTTAATATTAATGTCACACTATTATTTTTTTTTTATTTTTATTTTTTTCAGGAACACTTTAGAAACCTCCAAAAAAAAAAAAATAGATTTTTGCAGGGAGAATTTAGAAAACAAATGTAACAAACTATATGCTTTCTATGGGCCACTGAGTGAGAGATGACGCACACAGGAATCAGGAGTGGCACACAAGCCCAGAGGCCAATATTTTTCTACCAATGATTGATGGAGTTATTTTCTCTGGTAGATTTTGGAACCCAAATCAAGGAAAAAAAATATAGGCTTTCTATGGACCACAATTGGAGAGAGAGAGAGAGAGAGAGAGAGAGGGCACACCCAGGAGTCAAGACTGGCACACAAGCAGAAAGGCCAATATTAATCTCCCACTGTTTTTTTTGTTTGTTTGTTTTTTTTTTTTTTCAGGGAGACTTTAGAAAAAAAAATAATAAAAAAAATATGATTTTATCAGGAAGAATTTAGAAACCAAATAAAATAAAATGATTTTTTCAGGGAGAATTTATAAAAAAAATAAAAACAAAAATAGGCGTTCTATGGCCCACTGACTGAGAGATGACGCACACAGGAGTCAGGAGTGGCACACAAGCCCAGAGGCCAATATTTTTCTACCAATGATTGATGTAGTTATTTTCTCTGGTAGATTTTGGAACCCAAATCAAGGAAAAAAAATATAGGCTTTCTATGGACCACAATTGGAGAGAGAGAGAGAGAGAGAGAGAGAGATGGCACACCCAGGAGTCAAGACTGGCACACAAGCAGAAAGGCCAATATTAATCTCCCACTGTTTTTTTTGGTTGTTTTTTTTTTTTTTTTTTCAGGGAGACTTTAGAAAAAAAAATAATAAAAAAAATATGATTTTATCAGGAAGAATTTAGAAACCAAATAAAATAAAATGATTTTTTCAGGGAGAATTTATAAAACAAATAAAAACAAAAATAGGCGTTCTATGGCCCACTGACTGAGAGATGACGCACACAGGAGTCAGGAGTGGCACACAAGCCCAGAGGCCAATATTTTTCTACCAATGATTGATGTAGTTATTTTCTCTGGTAGATTTTGGAACCCAAATCAAGGAAAAAAAATATAGGCTTTCTATGGACCACAATTGGAGAGAGAGAGAGAGAGAGAGAGAGAGAGATGGCACACCCAGGAGTCAAGACTGGCACACAAGCAGAAAGGCCAATATTAATCTCCCACTGTTTTTTTTGGTTGTTTTTTTTTTTTTTTTTCAGGGAGACTTTAGAAAAAAAAATAATAAAAAAAAAATGATTTTATCAGGAAGAATTTAGAAACCAAATAAAATAAAATGATTTTTTCAGGGAGAATTTATAAAACAAATAAAACCAAAAATAGGCGTTCTATGGCCCACTGACTGAGAGATGACGCACCCAGGAGTCAAGACTGGCACACAAGCAGAAAGGCCAATATTAATCTCCCACTGTTTTTTTTTTTTTTTTCAGGGAGACTTTAGAAAAAAAAATAATAAAAAAAATATGATTTTATCAGGAAGAATTTAGAAACCAAATAAAATAAAATGATTTTTTCAGGGAGAATTTAGAAAACAAATAAAACCAAAAATAGGCGTTCTATGGCCCACTGACTGAGAGAGAGAGAGAGATGGAACGCTTAGTACTGGCACACAAGCCCAAAGGGCAATATTAATCTCCCTTTTTTTTTCCAGGGAGAATTTCTAAAACCCAAAAAAAAAAAAAAATAGGCTTTCTATGGCCCACTATTTGTGAGAGAGATGGGACGCTCAGGACTGGCACAGATGGCACGCTCAGGACTGGCACAGAAGCCCAGAGGCCAATATTAATCTCCCTTTTTTTCTGGGAGAATTTATAAAACCAAAAAAATATTTAAATAGGCTTTCTATGGCCCACTATTTGTGAGAGAGATGGCACGCTCAGGACTGGCACAGATGGCACGCTCACA
Organism: Ranitomeya imitator; assembly: GCF_032444005.1. Classification (NCBI taxonomy): domain Eukaryota; kingdom Metazoa; phylum Chordata; class Amphibia; order Anura; family Dendrobatidae; genus Ranitomeya; species Ranitomeya imitator. The sequence continues at coordinate 34,179,139 of NC_091283.1, forward strand.
ACTGGCACACAAGCCCAGAGGCCAATATTAATCTCCCTTTTTTCAGGGAAAATTTATAAAACCAAAAAAAAAATTAAATAGGCTTTCTATGGCCCACTATTTGTGAGAGAGATGGCACGCTCAGGACTGGCACAGATGGCACGCTCACAACTGGCACACAAGCCCAGAGGCCAATATTAATCTCCCTTTTTTCAGGGAAAATTTATAAAACAAAAAAAAAAATTAAATAGGCTTTCTATGGCCCACTATTTGTGAGAGAGATGGCACGCTCAGGACTGGCACAGATGGCACGCTCACAACTGGCACACAAGCCCAGAGGCCAATATTAATCTCCCTTTTTTTCAGGGAGAATTTATAAAACCAAAAAAAAAATTAAATAGGCTTTCTATGGCCCACTATTTGTGAGAGAGATGGCACGCTCAGGGCTGGCACAGATGGCACGCTCAGGACTGGCACACAAGCCCAGAGGCCAATATTAATCTCCCTTTTTTTCAGGGAGAATTTATAAAACCCAAAAAAAAATAAAATAGGCTTTCTATGGCCCACTATTTGTGAGAGAGATGGCACACTCAGGACTGGCACACAAGCCCAAAGGCCAATATTAATCTCCCACTGTATTTTTATCAGGGAGAATTTATACACCCCACAAAAAAAAATACAGAAAAATGAAAAGGCTTTCTATGGCCCACTATGTGAGAGAGATGGCACACACAGGGATGGCACTCTAGCAGAAATGCCAAATTGCCAATCTTAATCTCCCACCAAAAAAAAAAAAAAAAAAAAACAGGGAATGTCCTACAATTACTATCTCCCTGCCTGCAGTAATCTCAGCCAGGTATGGCAGGCAGCAATAAGGAGTGGACTGATGCACAAATGAAATAAAAAGTGTGGACAAACAAAAAAGATAGCTGTGCAGAAAGGAAGGAACAAGAGGATTTGTGCTTTGAAAAAAGCAGTTGGTTTGCACAGCGGCGTACACGCAGCAATGCAGCTATCAGGGAGCCTTCTAGGGCAGCCCAATGAGCTACAGCGCTGAGGGGAAAAAAAAAAAAAAAAAAACTTCCACTGTCCCTGCACACCGAGGGTGGTGTTGGACAGTGCAAATCGCTGCAGCACAAGCGGTTTTGTGGTTAATGGACCCTGCCTAACGCTATCCCTGCTTCTGACAAAGCGGCAGCAACCTCTCCCTAAGCTCAGATCAGCAGCAGTAAGATGGCGGTCGGCGGGAACGCCTCTTTATAGCCCCTGTGACGTCGCAGACAGCAAGCCAATCACTGCAATGCCCTTCTCTAAGATGGTGGGGACCAGGACCTATGTCATCACGCTGCCCACACTCTGCGTTTACCTTCATTGGCTGAGAAATGGCGCTTTTCGCGTCATTGAAACGCGACTTTGGCGCGAAAGTCGCGTACCGCATGGCCGACCCCGCACAGGGGTCGGATCGGGTTTCATGAAACCCCGACTTAGCCAAAAGTCGGCGACTTTTGAAAATGTTCGACCCGTTTCGCTCAACCCTAGTCACCACCGATAACTTCTTTACAACCATGGAACTAGCTAAGGTATTGAACTCCTGGAACATGACACTAGTTGGTACAGTGAGAAAAAACAAAAGGTTCCTACCTAACAACATGCAGCCTGCCAAAGAAAGGCCTGTATACTCGACAAATTTTGCCTACAATCATGATGCAACAGTCTGTTCATATGTACCAAAGAAGAACAAATCAGTCGTGCTTCTATCATCTATGCACATGACGGGAGAAGTTGAAGAGACACTAGCAGCCAAGCCAGAGATAATAAAATACTACAACATAACAAAAGGTGGCGTTGATGTTATGGATAAAATGTTGGGAGAGTACACTGTGAAACGACGAACATCACGTTGGACTTTGGCATTTTTCTACAATATGATTGATGTCAGTGGGTTAGCATCCTACATCATCTACAGAGAACACAATCCAAGCTTCAGGGCAAAGGATCAACGAAGAAAGTTCCTGAAAGATCTCGCAAATCAGCTGTGTATGATTGCAATTGAAGATCGTAGTACAAACAAAATGATAATGAGAAACCATTTTCTTCGAGGTGCAGTAGAAATGGTGCTTGGACGATGCATTGTGGTAGCATCGCAGCCAGCAGCTGGCCCCAAAATACCTCATGGTAGTCGTGGACCCTCCCCTGTTGTTGGTAGTTGCTATGTCTGCAGAGACCTGAGGCGAAAACAACGCAAGACTAGAAAGTCTTGTGTGGTTTGTGTGAAACCCATTTGCGATGAACACTCTGTAGCAAAGCCAACATGCATTACTTGCAAAGAAAATCAATAAAAAAAAGTTTCTTACATTTTCTTTTATAATGTAAATGAACAGTTTTTTACTTGTTTATAATAGTTAAATAGCATTATCATTAAAAAAAAAGTATGCTTTTTCCCTTGCATTATCTTCATTCAAAATATATGAGGTACATTTGTACCTATGCAGCTTGTTATTGATGCAAAAAGATCTCGACCCCTTATCTCGGAAGCGGGTGGAGATATTTTATTGAAATTTGGCCAATATATTCTGGACCAAAAATGTAGAGATGTCACGAAATTTCAGCCCTCTACGTCTTTTCAAAAAAAAGTTATTGCAATTTTAAAACGGAATAGTTACAATTGTACCTATTCAGCCGGATAAGGGTTAAAACCCATGTGTCAAACAACATCAATGTGAATAAGGGAAGAGCAGGACATGGTCCAATTGAGACACCTATCCATGGGAAACTATACAGTTTGAATATTTTGCTCAGAAAGTGGAGCAATGCCCCATGTATGTACAAAATACAACAGATTATGTAACCTTTGTTCTTTTATGGTAGAGTGACATAAAGGTGGCATTATTACTTTTGGAGGTGGCATCAAGACTTTTTAAGAGGGCACTCAGGTGAGCAATATTATATATTTTAAGGGGACACTTAGCAGGCATTATTACTGGTTTAGGAGGTGCTATGCTCCAGACACTTGAAACCCACGTTGTGTCACTGGTCCAACCCACTCATTGCCTTCTTGGATATATTTAAAAATAGATGAACCACTTCGAAAAAAAATATGATTTTTCTCAAAGTTTATTGCAAGGTGATAATATCCGTATCGCAATGTGGTACTACTCGTTGTAGATGTGAACCAGGGAGTCGAGTATAAGCAGAGTGTAGAGTACAACAAAAGTAAAAATTAGGCAACCACATTCATCACTCCAGTTCAATAACAAGAAAAAGGTCATATCATTGACTTTTAAACTGGACCATTAATTGGTGGTAAGTACTGGTAGGATTGAGGACATTTTTAGGTTACAGTATACGTGAAATTATTATGTAACAATAGACCCAATTCTGCCATGAAACCCATGACAAATAGAATGGGCAAACCTGGTTCTGCATAATGTTGAATATCTTATCCCTGACATAAATTACCTTAACCTACATTCCAGTCGAGCAGCTTGCTTCATCATTGGTATTCTAAAATATTCACATTATCGCGGTGAATCTAAAGCTTTATGAAGGATATCCATATGAAATACGTAAAAAAAATACATAAAGTAAATGGCACTGGTTTCTACTTCATGCTAAAGTCATTGGATTTGAATACCAAGACATCAATGGTTTGCATGGTTTTCTGACTAGCCACCATGCTCTGCTAAGTGCCATGTCTATTTCACTGATAGCCACTCCTACAGCTCTTATTTTAGGAGCACGCACGCTTCAGAGCCAGCCTAGCGGAAATCTCTATTTGCCATGTAATTGTAGTCTGGTCCCTCCTCCATATATTTAGCTTAGGACATCAATTATCCATCGCTTCTGCTTTGGGTTTTACAACAGAACCACACTGAGATGAATATCCACAAACAAGAAGTGCTGGAATTGTAATATAGATGACCCTTCCCATGGATAGCCCATCAATGGGAGATCAACGCGACTCCAGGCAACCCTCCCTTCCAATGAACAAAGGACCCATAGAAATGACCATGGTAATTGATCTTCAAAAACTTTGGAAATTAATTAAGAAAAAACATTGTTCTACAGAGCTCTACTATTGGCTATCAATGCAATCCCCCGTCATTTAGATATAGAAAATGTTGTTTTCAGTTATTAGTAGAAGAATCACTTTGAGAAAAGCTTACACCAAAATGCGGAAGTGGAGCCTTCCTTCTATTTTTTTCTACTTAGTGTAGAGACATCAATAAATCATTGTTCCTAACTATGAAGAGATGTCAGTACTAAACCATATACATGGCAATGTATTCTGAGCTTTCTAGAAGATAAACAGTGTAAGGTGATAGATCCATTGTAACATTGACAAGGACTGGCATAGATCCACGAACTGGTGTTTCAGAAGCACTTCTCAAGAAAGGCGAAGACTACAATCTTCTACTGCTTCATTTATTAACTCAAGATCTCTAAATTAACCTTGTAAGTTCGTTAGAGGGGTTGTTCTACAAACAATATATATAAACTATGATCACTAGTAGGGTTGAGCGACTTTTACTTTTATAGGATCGGGTCGGGTTTCACGAAACCCGACTTTTTCAAAAGTCGGGTCGAGTGAAATCGGCCGATCCTATAAAAAAGTCGGGGTCGGGGTCGGCCGAAACACGAAACCCAATGCAGTGCATTGGGTTTCCAATGGTTCCCAGGGTCTGAAGGAGAGGAAACTCTCCTTCAGGCCCTGGGATCCATATTTAAGTGTAAAATAGTAACATAGTAACATAGTAACATAGTTAGTAAGGCCGAAAAAAGACATTTGTCTATCCAGTTCAGCCTATATTCCATCATAATAAATACCCAGATCTACGTCCTTCTACAGAACCTAATAATTGTATGATACAATATTGTTCTGCTCCAGGAAGACATCCAGGCCTCTCTTGAACCCCTCGACTGAGTTCGCCATCACCACCTCCTCAGGCAAGCAATTCCAGATTCTCACTGCCCTAACAGTAAAGAATCCTCTTCTATGTTGGTGGAAAAACCTTCTCTCCTCCAGACGCAAAGAATGCCCCCTTGTGCCCGTCACCTTCCTTGGTATAAACAGATCCTCAGCGAGATATTTGTATTGTCCCCTTATATACTTATACATGGTTATTAGATCGCCCCTCAGTCGTCTTTTTTCTAGACTAAATAATCCTAATTTCGCTAATCTATCTGGGTATTGTAGTTCTCCCATCCCCTTTATTAATTTTGTTGCCCTCCTTTGTACTCTCTCTAGTTCCATTATATCCTTCCTGAGCACCGGTGCCCAAAACTGGACACAGTACTCCATGTGCGGTCTAACTAGGGATTTGTACAGAGGCAGTATAATGCTCTCATCATGTGTATCCAGACCTCTTTTAATGCACCCCATGATCCTGTTTGCCTTGGCAGCTGCTGCCTGGCACTGGCTGCTCCAGGTAAGTTTATCATTAACTAGGATCCCCAAGTCCTTCTCCCTGTCAGATTTACCCAGTGGTTTCCCGTTCAGTGTGTAATGGTGATATTGATTCCCTCTTCCCATGTGTATAACCTTACATTTATCATTGTTAAACCTCATCTGCCACCTTTCAGCCCAAGTTTCCAACTTATCCAGATCCATCTGTAGCAGAATACTATCTTCTCTTGTATTAACTGCTTTACATAGTTTTGTATCATCTGCAAATATCGATATTTTACTGTGTAAACCTTCTACCAGATCATTAATGAATATGTTGAAGAGAACAGGTCCCAATACTGACCCCTGCGGTACCCCACTGGTCACAGCGACCCAGTTAGAGACTATACCATTTATAACCACCCTCTGCTTTCTATCACTAAGCCAGTTACTAACCCATTTACACACATTTTCCCCCAGACCAAGCATTCTCATTTTGTGTACCAACCTCTTGTGCGGCACGGTATCAAACGCTTTGGAAAAATCGAGATATACCACGTCCAATGACTCACCGTGGTCCAGTCTATAGCTTACCTCTTCATAAAAACTGATTAGATTGGTTTGACAGGAGCGATTTCTCATAAACCCATGCTGATATGGAGTTAAACAGTTATTCTCATTGAGATAATCCAGAATAACATCCCTCAGAAACCCTTCAAATATTTTACCAACAATAGAGGTTAGACTTACTGGCCTATAATTTCCAGGTTCACTTTTAGAGCCCTTTTTGAATATTGGCACCACATTTGCTATGCGCCAGTCCTGCGGAACAGACCCTGTCGCTATAGAGTCACTAAAAATAAGAAATAATGGTTTATCTATTACATTACTTAGTTCTCTTAGTACTCGTGGGTGTATGCCATCCGGACCCGGAGATTTATCTATTTTAATCTTATTTAGCCGGTTTCGCACCTCTTCTTGGGTTAGATTGGTGACCTTTAATATAGGGTTTTCATTGTTTCTTGGGATTTCACCTAGCATTTCATTTTCCACCGTGAATACCGTGGAGAAGAAGGTGTTTAATATGTTAGCTTTTTCCTCGTCATCTACAACCATTCTTTCCTCACTATTTTTTAAGGGGCCTACATTTTCAGTTTTTATTCTTTTACTATTGATATAGTTGAAGAACAGTTTGGGATTAGTTTTACTCTCCTTAGCAATGTGCTTCTCTGTTTCCTTTTTGGCAGCTTTAATTAGTTTTTTAGATAAAGTATTTTTCTCCCTATAGTTTTTTAGAGCTTCAATGGTGCCATCCTGCTTTAGTAGTGCAAATGCTTTCTTTTTACTGTTAATTGCCTGTCTTACTTCTTTGTTTAGCCACATTGGGTTTTTCCTATTTCTAGTCATTTTATTCCCACAAGGTATAAACCGCTTACACTGCCTATTTAGGATGTTCTTAAACATTTCCCATTTATTATCTGTATTCTCATTTCTGAGGATATTGTCCCAGTCTACCAGATTAAGGGCATCTCTAAGCTGTTCAAACTTTGCCTTCCTAAAGTTCAATGTTTTTGTGACTCCCTGACAAGTCCCCCTAGTGAAAGACAGGTGAAACTGCACAATATTGTGGTCGCTATTTCCTAAATGCCCAACCACCTGCAGATTTGTTATTCTGTCAGGTCTATTAGATAGTATTAGGTCTAAAAGTGCTGCTCCTCTGGTTGGATTCTGCACCAATTGTGAAAGATAATTTTTCTTGGTTATTAGCAGAAACCTGTTGCCTTTATGGGTTTCACAGGTTTCTGTTTCCCAGTTAATATCCGGGTAGTTAAAGTCCCCCATAACCAGGACCTCATTATGGGTTGCAGCTTCATCTATCTGCTTTAGAAGTAGACTTTCCATGGTTTCTGTTATATTTGGGGGTTTGTAACAGACCCCAATGAGAATTTTGTTACCATTTTTCCCTCCATGAATTTCAACCCATATGGACTCGACATCCTCATTCCCTTCGCTAATATCCTCCCTTAAAGTGGACTTTAGACAAGACTTTACATAGAGACAAACCCCTCCTCCTCTCCGATTTTTACGATCCTTTCTAAACAGACTGTAACCCTGTAAGTTAACTGCCCAGTCATAGCTTTCATCTAACCATGTCTCGGTTATTCCCACTATGTCAAAGTTACCTGTAGATATTTCTGCTTCTAGTTCTTCCATCTTGTTTGTCAGGCTTCTGGCGTTTGCGAGCATGCAGTTTAGAGGATTTTGTTTTGTTCCAATCTCCTCACTGTGGATTGTTTTAGAAATGTTCTTACCTCCCTTCTGAGTATGTTTTCCTGGGTCGTCTTTGTTCGAGTCTAATGTTTTTCTTCCCGTCCCCTCTTCTTCTAGTTTAACGCCCTCCTGATGAGTGTAGCGAGTCTTCTGGCGAATGTGTGTTTCCCAGGTTTGTTGAGGTGTAGTCCGTCTCTGGCGAGGAGTCCATCATACCAGTAATTCACACCGTGGTCCAGGAATCCAAATCCTTGTTGTCTGCACCATCGTCTTAGCCAGTTGTTTGCATCAAGGATCCTGTTCCATCTCCTGGTGCCATGCCCGTCTACTGGAAGGATAGAAGAAAAAACTACCTGTGCATCCAGTTCCTTTACTTTCTTCCCCAACTCTTCAAAGTCCTTGCAGATTGTCGGTAGGTCCTTCCTTGCCGTGTCATTGGTGCCAACATGTATCAGAAGAAATGGGTGGACGTCCTTGGAGCTGAAGAGCTTTGGTATCCTATCGGTCACATCCTTGATCATCGCACCTGGAAGGCAGCATACTTCTCTTGCAGTTATGTCCGGTCTGCAGATGGCTGCTTCGGTGCCTCTCAGTAGTGAGTCTCCCACCACCACCACTCTTCGTTGCTTCTTGGCTGTACTTTTTGCTGTCACTTGTTGCTGTGTGCCCTTTTCTTTTTTGCTTGCTGGTATTGCTTCATTCTTAGGTGTGCCATCTTCATCCTCTACAAAGATTTGATATCGGTTCTTCAGTTGTGTGGTTGGTGATTTCTCCATGGTCTTCTTGCTTCTTTTGGTCACATGCTTCCACTCATCTGCTTTTGGAGGTTCTCTGACACTTTTTGCACCTTCTGTGACCAGTAGAGATGCTTCTGTTCTGTCTAGAAAGTCTTCATTCTCTTTGATGAGTTTCAAAGTTGCTATTCTTTCTTCCAGACCCCGCACCTTTTCTTCTAAAAGGGCCACTAGTCTACACTTCTGACAGGTGAAATTGGATTCTTCTTCTGGTCGATCTGTGAACATGTAGCACATGCTGCAGCTCACCATGTAGGTTGTCACATCTGCCATGTTGCTCCTAGATCCTGCTGACTTGCTGTGTGTTTTCCTTCTTGTGTAATCTACTCAGCCAAGCTCTCTTGCAATAATGTCCTACAGGCAAAAATTCGCGCGCCGTAAGGCGCACGGTTGAAAAAGAATTAAAGAATTAAAATAAAAAATATTGCTATACTCACCCTGGGACGCTCCCTGGTACTAACCGGCAGCCTTCCTTCCTTAGAATCAGCGCGTGAAGGGCCTTAGATGACGTCGCGGCTTGTGATTGGTCGCGCGACTGCCCATGTGACCGCCAATCACAAGCCGCGACATCACCGAAGGCCCTTCAAGCGCTGATTCTTAGGAAGGAATGCTGCCGGAAAGAAGCAGGGCGCGTCCGAGGGTGAGTATATTCCTAATCACTAGTGAGGAGCAATTATGACAAAATTCCAATTAGGCAAATCACTTTAATTTGGACAAGATATTCGATGTACAATAAGTGAATTCAGAGTGAACTGAATGTGTCTTACTATGCTCTGAGTCTCTACTGACTCCAATTATTGATTAATGTAAGATAAAAGAAAATTAATACTCACCGTTTCGCCCTATTTACACAGGGGACCTTGGCTGCTCTACAGCTGGATCTGTTTATGGGACAACCCCATGTGGTTGCATAACCACATGGCATCATAATACATAGCTACTAAAAGAAGTTCACAAATATGTAGAAATAGTTGCTAAAGCAACATAAAGGGGCAAATAAAAGGAAACTCTAATCATGATTACGCCAATTAGCTTTGCATTAAGACTTCTGATCATTCTAATCTTTTATAGACAATCCTTCCTTAGGGAACGTGCACACAACATCTTTTTCAGGGAACTCTCCAAGCTTTCCAAGAGGAAGACACTGCAGAAACTGCTGAGATGGTATTTTTTCCCTAAAGTGTCTTTTTTGCATTTTTTGTTTGTTTCTGAGTTTTTTTGAGCCGTCCCATTGACATGTCCTATAAAGTATAGAGTGACTTTAGAGTGGAAGCAGCCTGAGGAATGGTCATTTCACGTATTTTAACCTCTTGGTGCTTTGGAAACGTAAGCTGTCAAAAAACGCTCAAAACACTGATTTAACAAGGAGTACGCTCATTTGAGCATTTTAGTTAGCGGTTTTTCAGGTAGGTTTTATAGCTGACCCACTTGTAAAAACATTGGGCCCGCTTCAACAAAGTTTTTCCTAAAGAATTCTTGGGCAAAAAGCTTTGAAATATTGCACAATGTTGGCACAATCTGAGGCTGCTTAAAATTTTGCAACTTGAAGGGGAGCTGTAGCGGGAATTGCTTGAAACAGGCTAAAGAGGTTTTCTATGACTGTTCAGAAGAGAGTCAACATTCTGTGCTAGTGATGAGCGAGTGTGCTTGTTACTTGAGTTTTCCGAGCATGCTCGGGTGGTCTCCGAGTATCTTGGCCACGCTCGTAGTTTATGAGTCCCTGTAGCTGCATGATTTGTGGCTGCTAGACAGCCTGAACACATGTGGGGATTCCCTAACAAACAGGCAATCCCTGCATATATTCAGGCTCTCTAACAGCCGCAAATCATGCAGCTGCAAGGACACAAACATAATCTACGAGCGCGGTCAAGATACTCGGAGAACACCCGAGCATGCTCAGAAATCTTGAGTAATGACACACTCGCTCATCACTACTCTGTACCCTTGTTGCTCCAGCGCCACAGTTTTGGTTGTCTCCGCCGGTACACAATGTGAACATGTACCATTCATAAACTTAACGACTGCGATCCCTGGTTGACTGCAGGGTCAGTTGACTGATGGACATCAGTGATCTGACCCTGCAGAAAATGATTGGCCTCAGCACCAGGTGACTGAATAGGTGTGACGTCAATACTTTCAGTTGAGACCACCAGATCAGTAGAGGATCGGATTGGTGAGTCTTTTTTCAGATATCATATATTTATATTGCTAAGGTCACACAAGTATAGATGGCATCCAAAAGCAGTCTGCTGTTTCGAATATCAGATCAAACTCGGGCAGCAACAATTTTTTTTTCCACCAACTGACCAAGTCCAAGGAAAAAATAGGACATGTGGATGATCCCATAGAATAGAATTGGTCCGAGTGTAATCCAACTTTTTGTCAGATCGCAATAAGACCAAAAATAAGGCCGTGTGCACGAGACCTTTTTTTTTTTCCTGGATAGTTTATAAAAGTCATGGAAAATGTCTCAAGGACTACAGTTTTTCGCAGAACAAAATGCCTTATTGTAACATACTAGCAGAACCTTTGACAGACTTCAATGCACATCTCACCCACTGAGTGGGCACATATGGCTATACGGTATATAGCATAAACCTCTCTTGACAGACTCTTATTAATTTATTGTTTTTTCAATGCTGATCATCTTAAGCCACACATTAGACGTGTTAGGCAAATAATAAAGGTAAGAAACTAGGGAGAACACATCTACACATTTGTAAAAGCAATGCAAATCATTTCTTTGCCTCTATTGTTTTTCATAGTATTATGTCATAATAACTGGATTTCACGCTCAGACTATGTGGTGCCACCTTTGATGCAACTTTCTATATCTGTTCATCAACTATACAGAAATGTTAATTCTCCCAGTAATAAATTCAAACTCAGTGATCTGTGTCACCAGGTCCCCTCCCGGGAATGTTAATTGCATCTGCGATTAATTCTTTTTTAATTGACTCTTCTTCCAATAGTGAAATAATCCCATGAGATGAATTGCTGTGTCATAGACTCGACAAATGTAATGCTTGAGTAGTTCGAGTTGGCAAGAGTGAAGTAAATGAAGTAGATGATGGTGAAAAATGTATTTGCTGAAAATTGTGAGATTATAAGACTAAAGCCAGGGGCAGGCCTACCGCCAGTGCAGCCAGTGCAGCCAGTGCAGCTGCATTGGGGCCGGAGGTAGTGGGGGTCCCTTTAAGGCAGGTGTGTAGACATCCGCTACGGGACCTCTCAGTCAGAGAGCCCAGTGCTCCCGGACACCTGACCCCACCAACTCCCACCCATAATCATTCTGGTATTCAGCGTCAGGTAGAGGGCTCTGAAAAGAGGACGTGTCATTCAGGAAGACAGGCGCTGGTCAATGAGAGCTCTCCCTGGCTGCTGGCTTTGACTTCCTGCAGTGTGCACCTCTATGGTGAGTTTTCACCGGTAGCATCAGGGGCACACAGGGGACATTAGTGGAGGAAGAGCAGGACTTAGTCTAAGTTCACATTTGCGTTGTGCGCCGCAGCGTCGTCGCCGCAATGCACAACGCAAACAAAAACGCAGCAAAACGCATGCACATGCGGCCCCATGCGGCGCCAATGTTAAAGATAGGGCCGCACGACGCATGCGTTTTTTAAAAGGTCGGCACCGCACAAAAAATCCAACATGTTGCGTTTGCCGCGCCCAGACAGGTGCGCCCTAACGCCGCATGCGGCGTAAAATGCAACACAACGCATGCACATGCGGCCCCATGCGGCGCCAATGTTAAAGATAGGGCCGCACGACGCATGCGTTTTGTTGCGGCGGCGACGCTACGGCGCAAACCGCAAATGTGAACGTACCCTTACAGTGCGCCTTCTGCTCTCTCCACTGTTCCCTTACCAGCAGCATCACATTTAGGGTTCGAGGGAGGAAGGCTCACTGCACTGCACTGTTTCCCCATCCTCCACAATGGTTACTGCAGCCATCTCCAGCTGATCTATAAACTATGTGGCACACCTCCTCCATGGCTGAACACCTCCTATAGAATATTACTATGTATGTCTATGTGTGTGTGTGTGTTTGTATGTGTGTTTGTGTGTTTGTGCGTGTGTGTGTGTTTGTATGTGTGTGTGCGTCTGCATATGTGTATGTATGTATTGTATGTGTGTACAGTATGTATGTATGCATGAATGTGTATGTATGTATATGTGTATGTTTGTATATGTTTTTATGTGTATATATGTGTGTGTGAGTGTGTTTGTATGTTTGTTTGTGTGTGTGTGTGTCTGCATATGTGTATGTATGTATTGTATGTGTGTACAGTATGTATGTATGCATGAATGTGTATGTATGTATATGTGTATGTTTGTATATGTTTTTATGTGTATATATGTGTGTGTGAGTGTGTTTGTATGTTTGTTTGTGTGTGTGTGTGTCTGCATATGTGTATGTATGTATTGTATGTGTACAGTATGTATGTATGCATGAATGTGTATGTATATGTATGTGTTTGTATGTTTTTATGTGTATATATGTGTATGTGTTTGTGTGTGTGCATGTGTATGTGTGTGTGTTTGTATGTATGTGTGTGTATGTATGCATGTGTGACTGTATGTACTGTATATACAGTATGTATGTGTGTATTGTATGTGTGTACAGTATGTATGTATGCATGTGTATAATGTATGTGTATGTATATATGTATGTGTGTATCTGTGTGTATTTGTATGTATGTGTGTATGTATGTGTTTATGCATGTGTATGTGCATATGTGTGTCTATATGTGTATGTCTACATGTGTGTGTGTGTGTGAATAATGTTTTTATATGTGTAAATTAAGAAACAGGAGAATGTGGAGTACATTTTATTTAATAGAAAAATTGTAAACATTTATTAAAAAGTATAGAAAAGACAGACAGATTACGACCATAAGTATATAAAGAGTTTGCATTAAATGTCATCTGAATATGCAAGTGGGTAAGAGGAACCCTTTAGCTAATAGCCGCCCTACAACTGAAGTTATTCTACTATATCACCAAAGATATTTTATCACGGCTTTAACATGCAAGTGATGTTTAATTGTTGATGGTCTGACCACTTACTTCTAGAATAAAACATGACATGTACTAGTAACGTTCCATGCCACTTTGGCTCATTTAGGCTCCGTTTTAAGAGCGTATAGATTCTCAACAACCAACCACATGGTTCTTTGTAAAAACTCATAGCATGATGGACAGTTGTCCCATCATGTGCAACCACCTACTGTATATCCTGTGACACGGTCCTTAGAATAAATTGAATTAATGGAATTCATATTTGACAAGTACAACCATGATGCCCAGAATTGTATTGGAATATTTAATCACAATGAGAACTAATTTGAAGGTATTTTTTACCTGGATCAGCAATATCTCAATAATAAAGTTTAATATTGTAATACAGGGATTTATTAAAATGAGGGAAGACATGTATTACCCAATAACAGAGTCTCTGGAGAAGTCAACATTTCAATAGATTCTTGAGTATATGATAGGTGCTTTCATTTCTGTCCGTGCGTGATTGATTACATAAGCCTACACACAAGCAAATCAAAGCTGTCAAATTTCAAGCATTATTTTACATAATTACACTCTAATATTATTGTCCTTAAATCATCCAGGAACAACCATTAATTAATATGGGCGGTGGTAGCTAGTGACCGAGCAATAGACAACAGAAGTTGATCTCTCGCTCTATAAGAGTCCATGCAGTTTTTCTAGAGTTTAGTGAAACTAAAAAAGTGTCAAATCTTATAGAAATCCATGTAATTGTGTGGTCATTGTGGTACATAATGGCCACCTCCATTATTTCCTAGAGAGTCTATTTCTGGCTAGTCACTGCGTCATGCAGGAGCTGGTGACATGGTGCCAATATTGGACTCCAGCTGCCCCTTGTATATACACAATATGCAGAAAAGTATGTTCCTCCTCCTACAAGTTTTTCTGACCTTCCATTCTACATCCAAAGACATTAATATGGAGTCACACCTCGGGAGATATAACAGCTCCCATTCTTCTGGGAAGGCTTTCTACAAATTAGGTATCTGTGGGAATATTCTCTGGAAGAGAATTTGTGAGGTTAGACCATGATGTTGGAGAGAGGCCGGGATCACAGCATCTATTATAGGTTTTGGATTGGGCTGAAGTCCAGGCTCTGTCATGTTCTCCCACCAAACTGCCTCCATCCATGCCTACATTGAGCTTCCACATTGGGCACAGTGATGGGGAACTTAAAAGGGTCTTCCCCAAATTGTTCCTCCAAAGCTGAAGTTATAATTGTACACAATGTTTTGTGCCTGAGAATTAAGATTTCCCTTCACTGGAACAAAGAAGCATTATCTTTCCTCATATAACTTATGAGATCATGAAGATGTCACCAGTTGGGAGCATTTAGGCTCAAAACTTCCTCTTTTGGGCCAAAATGGAGAGTTATTGTAGTTTACAAGGATCTGCACTCACAGGATTCATCTACTCAATATACATGACTATGAAAATTGTAAATTCACACTGAAGGCATCAAAACTATGAATGAACACATGTGGAATTATATACTTAACAAAAAAGTGTGAAACAACTGAAATTATGTCTTATATTCTAGGTTCTTCAAAGTAGCCACCTTTTGCTTTGATGACTGCTTTGCACACTCTTGGCATTCTCTTGATGAGCTTCAAGAGGAAGTCACTGGGAATGGTCTTCCAACAATCTTGAAGGAGTTCCTAGAGATGCTTAGCACTTGTTGGTCCTTTTGCCTTCACTTTGCGGTCCAGCTCACCCCAAACCATCTTGATTGGGTTCAGGTCTGGTGACTGTGGAGGCCAGGTCATCTGGCGTAGCACCCCATCACTCTCCTTCTTGGCCAAATAGCCCTTACACAGCCTGGAGGTGTGTTTGGGGTCATTGTCCTGTTGAAAAATAAATGATAGTCCAACTAAACGCAAACCGGATAGAATAGTATGCCGCTGCAAGATGCTGTGGTAGCCATGCTGGTTCAATGTGCCTTCAATTTTGAATGAATCCCCAATAGTGTCACCAGCAAAGCACCCCACACCATCACACCTCCTCCTCCATGCTTCACGGTGGGAAACAGGCATGTAGAGTCCATCCGTTCACCTTTTCTGCATCGCACAAAGACACGGTGGTTGTAACCAAAGATCTCAAATTTGGACTCATCAGACCAAAGCACAGATTTCCACTGGTCTAATGTCCATTCCTTGTGTTCTTTAGCCCAAACAAGTCTCTTCTGCTTGTTGCCTGTCCTTAGCAGTGGTTTCCTAGCAGCTATATTACCATGAAGGCCTGCTGCACAAAGTCTCCTCTCAACAGTTGTTGTAGAGATGTGTCTGCTGCTAGAACTCTGTGTGGCATTGACCTGGTCTCTAATCTGAGCTGCTGTTCACCTGTGATTTCTGAGGCTGGTGACTCGGATAAACTTATCCTCAGAAGCAGAGGTGACTCTTGGTCTTCCTTTCCTGGGGTGGTCCTCATGTGAGCCAGTTTCTTTGTAGCGCTTGATGGTTTTTGCCATTGCACTTGGGGACACTTTCAAAGTTTGCCCAATTTTTCGGACTGACTGACCTTCATTTCTTAAAATAATGATGGCCACTCGTTTTTGATTACTTAGCTGCTTTTTTCTTGCCATAATACAAATTCTAACAGTCTATTCAGCAGGACTATCAGCTGTGTATCCACCAGACTTCTGCACAACACAACTGATGGTCCCAACCCCATTTACAAGGCAAGAAATCCCACTTATTAAACCTGACAGGGCACACCTGTGAAGTGAAAACCATTTCCGGTGATTACCTCTTGAAGCTCATCAAGAGAATGACAAGAGTGTGCAAAGCAGTCATCAAAGCAAAAGGTGGCTACTTTGAAGAACCTAGAATATAAGACATATTTTTCATGTTTCACACTTTTTTGTTAAGTATATAATTCCACATGTGTTAATTCATAGTTTTGATGCCTTCAGTGTAAATGTACAATTTTCATAGCCATGAAAATACAGAAAAATCTTTGACTGAGAAGGTGTGTCCAAACTTTTGGTCTGTACTGTAGGTTGTCTTACCAGCCCCCTCTATCGGCTAAAACAATTTGCAAATTAACTACATTTTACTGTTGTAGCAAATTAATGTCTAGTTATATTTGCTCAATCAGTTGGAGAACGTATTCTACATTTCACTGATTAAACTGATGATTGAATCCTCTTAACATTATTTATGCAGAATAAACTATTTCTAAATTTCTCAATGAATTTTAGTTTGACTCATCTTTATCATGCAGCACACACACATCTGTACTAACACAGTACTATAGGTTTTGATTGAGCTGTTGTGACCAAATGTGACATAAGATTATCCAAAACTTAATGCCACACATATCGTCATATTGATAGGAAGTCTGGTGGCCATATGCCCCAGGTTTAGTGAGCTAGATGTGGCAACAAACCACTGAAGTTTGGCTGTAGTACTTAGTTATAGGCTTGAAGTTAAGAAATTAATTTTGAAATTCGAATTTGGCAATTTCACCAAATTTTCCTCATAACTAGTGTTGAGCATTCCGATACCGCAAGTATCGGGTATCGGCCGATACTTGCGGTATCGGAATTCCGATACCGAGATCCGATATTTTTGTGATATCGGGTATCGGTATCGGAAGTGTAAAATAAAGAATTAAAATAAAAAATATTGTTATATTCACCTCTCCGGCGGCCCCTGGACATCAGCGGGAGGATCCGGCGTCCGGCACGGCTTCTTTCTTCAAAATGCGCGCCTTCAGGACCTGTGGAATGACGTCCCGGCTTCTGATTGGTCGCGTGCCGCCCATGTGACCGCCACGCTACCAATCAGAAGCCGCGACGTCATTCCTCAGCTAAAGTCCTAGAATGAGCGCCTTCTAGGACCTGAGGAATGACGTCGCGGCTTCTGATTGGTCGCGTGGCGGTCACATGGGCGGCACGCGACCAATCAGAAGCCGGGACGTCATTCCACAGGTCCTGAAGGCGCGCATTTTGAAGAAAGAAGCCGTGCCGGACGCCGGATCCTCCCGCTGATGTCCAGGGGCCGCCGGAGAGGTGAATATAACAATATTTTTTATTTTAATTCTTTATTTTACACTTTAATATGGATCCCAGGGCCTGAAGGAGAGTTTCCTCTCCTTCAGACCCTGGGATCCATGAGGATACATTCCGATACTTGATGTCCCATTGACTTGTATTGGTATCGGATATCGGTATCGGCGATATCCGATATTTTTCGGGTATCGGCCGATACTATCCGATACCGATACTTTCAAGTATCGGACGGTATCGCTCAACACTACTCATAACATTCGATTTGCGGTGAATAAATTTGTGAAAATTTCAAGTAAAATACACATGGATAAGAGAAGAGAGAGAGTACTCTGCTCACCATACAAACTTACATTCTACAGGAGAGAGAGGACCCCACTGACCATAAGAGCTTACACTCTACAGGAGAGAGAGGACCCCACTGACCATAAGAGCTTACACTCTACAGGAGAGAGGACCCTGCTTACCATAAGAGCTTACACTCTACAGGAGAAAGAGGACCCCACTGACCATAAGAGCTGACACTCTACAGGAGCGAGAGGACCCCACTGACCATAAGAGCTTACACTCTACAGGAGAGAGAGGACCCCACTGACCATAAGAGCTTACACTCTACAGGAG